>NC_045450.1:22435820-22537330 GCF_002776525.5 Piliocolobus tephrosceles | reverse complement strand
CTTCCTTCCTTCCTTCCTTCCTTCCTTCCTTCCTTCCTTCCTTCCTTTTTTTGAGACAGGGTCTTACTATGTCATCCAGGCTGGAGTGCGGTGGCGTAATCACGGCTCACTGCAGTCTGGACCTCCTGGGGCTCAGGTGATTCTCTTACCTCAGTCTCCCAAGTAGCTGGGACTACAGGCACGTGCCACCACACCTGGTTAATATTTGTATTTTTTGTAGAGACAAGGTCTCGCCACATTGCCCAGGTTGTTCTGGAGCTCCTGGGCTCAAGTGATCCATTTGCCTCTGCCTCCTAAAGTGCTGGGATTATGGGCACGAGCTGCCGTGCCTGGTCTTGTATTTGTCATTCTGTACCTTGATTTTTTTTCTCTAACAATGTGTCTTGAAGATCTTTTCATATCTACATACATATCTAACTCACTCTTCTGAATTGGTGCCTGGTAGTATTTCATGCTATAAATAAATCATGGACTATTGTCCATTTTCCTACTGAGGAACATATACAGGACACAGATCCCATGTCATATGCCAGACCAGGGGATCTGCTCCTTCTCTCTCAACAAACATTTCAATGTCACAATTAGGCAGTATCACATGGCCGTGAGCCACAGCAGTCTGATGAAGAATTTTACTGATGTGTGTTGGATGGTTCTTTTGAGTTTTATTTAAATTTTCTCCCAAACCTTGATGTATTTTGGGCTTGGGCTTCTGGATGTGTGCTAAATTAATTTGCATGTGTGATCTCAAAGGGAGGATTCAGAGTATGGAATAAGATTCTGCCCGAGGATCCCTTGCAAGGTACCACCCTCGACCCTTCCCAGCTCTCACACGGCCAACTGGGGAGCAGAGGGTACATCACCGCAATGTGAACGTGTGCCCGGCAGCTCTCACCTCAGGGGCGATGTAGTCCGGAGTGCCACAGAATGTCTTGGTTGTCACCCCATCCCAGATGTTCTCCTTACACATGCCAAAATCAGCAATCTTGATGTGCCCCTCAGAATCGAGCATCACGTTGTCAAGTTTTAGGTCACTATGGCAGACACAAGAATTTAGAGATTTAATTAATTGCTATGCATTTCAAGCCAAGCAACAGCCACTCATTATGCATAAAACACTGTGTTAGGTGTTGTGTGGGCACAAAGGTCAGTAGAAACCAGCCTTTGACCTCCAACAGCTTACAGTCTGGCAGGGAAATAAAAAGAGATCCACAAACCTCCGTGCTTTTCTTTTTCTACAGAGCCAACTGTGCCAAGTGTCTCACAAGGACACAAAGAGACAGCACTTCTGAAAAGAGGGAGAACCCCAGAAAGTTAAGCAAAGGGCAGAGCATCCATGACACTTCCTGGATCCAGGAAAATTCCAAGAATTTTCCTTTGCAACTTAAGGACCCCTTATATTTTGTAAGAAGATACATTTTTCACAAAATTATTATTTTTAAAAATATCTCTAAAGATTACAAAGAAAAAAAAGCTGATTGAAGGAAATATTTAATGCTAAGTGTTCCCTGATGTCTTGGACCACCTCCTAGGAAATGACCCAGGCGTTTCCATTGATTCTTTGAATCAAAAACTATTTGGCCAGGCATGTTGGCTCACACTTGCAATTCCAGCACTTTGGGGTGAAACCCCATCTCTACTAAAAATAAAAAATTAGCTGGACGTGGTGGCGGGTGCCTGTAGTCCCAGCTACCCGGGAGGCTGAGGCAGGAGAATAGCTTGAACCCGGGAGGCAGAGGTTGCAGTGAGCTGAGACAGCGCCACCGCACTCCAGCCTGGGTGACAGAGTGAGACTCCGTCTCAAAAACAACAAAAAAATATTGTTGCACAATTACTATATGACAGGCACTATGCCTGGATGTAGTATGTAGCTGTAAACAAGATAAGCCTCCTGTTCTCCAGATAAAATTTCAGTGCTGGGAAAAAGATAACAATTACTCTATAAGCATGATTATTATAGATTCTGATAAGTGGTATGATGAAAATAAAGAGGACATAAGATAGTGATTAGAGAAAGTCACTTTAAGCAGGGTGTCAGTCAGAAAGGACCTCTCTAAGGTGGTGACATTTGAGCTCTAACCTAAAGGATATGTGCTGTATTCTCCTTTATTTTCACATGTGTTGATAAGTAGAGCTTGATATTTTGGGGAACACTTGTAGGTCTTTAGCACACAAGATGGATCCAATATCAACACACGTTCCTCCTCCCTAAACACGTACTCCAATGTCAATGCTTTATATTTCAGCACCAGTGAGCAAAGCTAAGCGATGGATCAGATGGTCCCAGTCCTAAGAGAAGACGGGGAACTCCGACTTCCTGAGAGGTAGGGGGATCTATTGCTTAATTCAGATGTTTCCCTTCGGTCATCTTCACTGGGCAGTGGGCATTCTGCCTATTCTAGTATTTTGTGATGACAGCATTCTAATATTCCTTAGAAGAAACACCCTCGTCCAATTCTTCCATGGGTGTAACATGGCTTCCATGTAACATGGCTCCAGGAATGGTCATGTGGGCCTGTCCTGGCCAATGGAAATATTCCATTCTTCTGGTTACAGTGATTGATTCAGGAACGGGCATGTGATCCAACCTGAGCCAATCAAAGCTGTTAAGTATTAGTGCCGGCACTTTGGCTGGCACAATCAGGAAAGGGATAAGTGCATTTTACATTGGGGTTGTTCAAGTGGTATTATGGAAGTCTAGAAATTCCAGGGGTCACCAGATGAAGAGAAGCAATCTAATACAGAGAAAGTAGAGCCTAGAGGGAGGATGATAAAGTGTGCCCTCATAACGTGCACTTGAGCCTCTGCATGTATCCAGGCCTAAAGTCAGATCTGCATTTGGATTTTTAAGCTATGTCAGCCAACAAATGCCTCTTTTAACCTAAGTTACTTTGAATTGAGTTGCTGTCATCATTTCCGACTAAAAGAATACAATCTGAAAACTATATCCTGGCATCTCCTATCTGTGTCTGTGGGTTCTCCTTATTCAAACGGAGGGGGAGGTCCACTTGCACTCGCCCACTGATGTTTGCCAATCCCAACACGCCATGCCTTTGGCGCTGTCCGTGGTGCTGCTCGTATCCAGCCTTCATGCTCATCTACAAGCCACCGTGATTTGAGTGAAAGTTTGGAACTCAGAAAACCCAGGCTTTGCAGCAATTTGCTTTTCCTAAACTTACTAGGTAGGTCTATATGTGATATATGTGATTTCTCTAATAGTGGCAAATGACATCCCTTCAGCTGGACCACATGCCCAGAAGCAGGCAGCTGGGTAGACTAGGGAAGTGATAAAATCTTCATCTATTATAGAAAAGAAGTTTCTGATGCCAAGAGCCAGGCAGTCCTGTGGCTGGAGGGCACCTCTGTCATCTTCACTGTCACATAGCAGTGTTTTGATATCACACCCTAATCTTTTGTTCTATGTAATAAATCCTCATTTCTGCTTCAAATGATGGATGAAGAAATTATTTTCATTTTTCAGAAAACCATCAAGGGCAAAACCAACACACATTCCAGATATAGTGGTTGGTACATCAGAAACTAAGTTTGATAGGAAGAATCTTTTTCCCTCCTCGCCCCCCAACACAACATCTCCAGTTCCTTAAAGATGGTAAGTCTAACATAATCTGTCATCCTCTTTACTTAAGAACTGTTCAATTAAGTAGAGATTTAGATGAAGGAGGTAGTGATTTGTAACATCTTAAAAGACTTTACCACTACGAAGGCAATCTCTATGAAATGACAAAACCATACATCTTTTGTCAAGTAATTTATTTTTTACCATTTCTATTTGACTATCAATTTCAAGAAATCTATTTCCAAGAAGTGTTCTGGAGGGTGAGCAACAAAAACCAACTGTGATGACTTTTACCTGAAAAGGAATTCATCAAAGGATATTGGGGAGCTCATGGAATCTTTGAGGAGATTGAAGAACCAGACTAAGAGTCTATACAGCCCAAAACAATGCCTAACTGCAACTCAGAGCTTGTCCAATGACACCACCACCCAAGTTGCCATGGGACACAAACATCACCGCTTATTCCATGAAGCCCTAAGCTGGACTCTGCCTATTGCTGTTAAGACCCTCTTCTCTTGCCTCTGGAAAGTAACTGCTGATAATTACTATGGCCTCTCTTGATTCTGTGCTTTCTGCTTCCTTGGCCACTAGTTTCTGATTCAAGGTCTTGAGTAAGTGTGACCAAATGTCAGTGCATGGGTTGTGTGCCTGCCCTGGCTACAGGGGGGCTGTGAAATGAGTATCTGCCATTTTCGTATCTATAGTAGGAGATTGACTGTGTTCTTACACATATGCAAAAGAAGGGTTCAGATGAAGACTGGCCTAAAAGATTGATAAATATCCCTTTAAAGACCATATTAATAGTGGAAGATTAAAGGGAGAGTATGTAGTTAGTTTAGGAAAAGGGGCTTTGACATAGGTATCATATTAGCACCTGAAATGCTAATCTTTGAATTTTACCACCTGGATCTGGATTCATGGATCCCATATCCCAATGTGGCTTCCTGATTGATTAGAAACTAGCCCTGAATCACAACTCAATTGACTAGAACTCTAATTATTTCCTTTCCTGTTTCCTACACTGGGACTGGATTTTCTTCCAATAAACTTGTAGTTCCATGTTTAATCTTCTCAAGAACCCAGTTGGTTCTATTTTAGTAGAGGCACATCCCACATAGGAGTTAGGTCCTAATGTCAGCACCCAAGATGAAAATCATGTAGAGTGAAAAATCACCCATGATCCCCGTCTCTGTGGTTAAGCACGAGCTGAAGTCATTGGCTTGAATTTAGAGATCACATCATATGGAAGAGATCATATGCACCTTTTTTTTTTTTTTTTTTTTTTGGAGATGGAGTTTCATTCTTGTTGCCCAGGCTGGAGTGCAACAGGGCAATCTTGGCTCACCACAACTTCTGTCTCCTGGGTTCAAGTGATTCTCCTGCCTCAGCCTCCCAAGTAGCTGGGATTACAGGCATGTGCAACCACACCCAGCTAATGTTCGTATTTTTTTTAGTAGAGATGGGGTTTCACCATGTTGGCCAGGCTGGTCACCAACTCCTGACCTCAGGCAATCCACCCACCTCAGCCTCTCTACGTGCTGGGTTTACAGGCGTGAGCCACTGCCCCCAGCCTCATGTGTACCTTTCAACACCAGAATTATATTCAGCACAAAATGATACTGTCACTATGAGAGTCAAAAGAGAAACTAAGGGAATTAGATGATTTCCACGTGCCATTTCATGCACACAGAGTGAATGTGTTCATTGAGGGCAAACATGGGCATGGACAGAATGATCATACCATTTAAAATTTAAATTCTTCTTTTTTTAGAGACAGGGTCTTGCTCTGTTGCCCAGGCTGGAGTGCAGTGGCACCATCATAGCTTACTGCAGTTTCGAACTCCTGGGCTCAAGTGATCCTCCTGCCTCAGCTTCTAAATTCATCTTCTTCTATTTTTACACTTTCACTAGGATCACCCACGTGCCAAGTAAAACCCCTCCTTTTCTTGACCTTCTTCCCTCCATCATTAGGAGAAAGTAGGAATGGCGGGGACTTTGTGCACTCAGAATAAGATCATCCTTTCCCCTGTAGATTTCATATCAGCACTCCAAGGTGTGACTAAAAGCCCCAGGACTCTGAAAGCTTCTGACAAGGCCCCCACTTCCCATCCCTCCATCCTGCCAGCACCCCATAGCCTTGCCTCCACTATCTGCCTTGTACTTACTAGGGCTAAACTTATCATGCTTTTTTTTTTTTTTTTTTTTTTTTTGAGACAGGGTCTCGCTCTGTCACCCAGGCTGGAATGCAGTAGTATGATCATAGCTCACTGCATCCTTGAACTCCTGGGCTCAATTGATAATCCCACCTCAGTCTCCTAAGTAGCTAGGTCTATAGGTATGCACCACCACACCTGGCTAATTGTATTTTATTTTTAGAGATGAGGGCCTCACTACGTTGCCTAGGCTGGTCTGAAGCTCCTAGCTTGAAGCATTCTTCCTGCCTCGGCATCCCAAAGTGCTGGGATTACAGGTGGTAGCTACTGTGCCCAGCCCCCTCATGCCTTTTAATCCCATATCCTGCAGTTAAAGCAAAAGGCCCAGGACTCCCAAGTCACCCCTAACTCTCCAGGCTCTCATCACTATGCTCTCTACAGAATGAGAGGGAATCCTCCAATACCCAGGGTACACCAGCACCCTCCCCTGCTTGATTTATCTCCATAGTACTTATCACTACTTGGCAGACTATGTTTTTATGATTCACTTATCTGTCTCCCACCACGAAAAGATAAACTCCACAGGGGCCAGGGGTTTCATCTGTTTTATTCACTTCTGTATGCCCACCACCCAGAAGAGTGCCTAGAACAGAGTAGGATTTGATAAATATGTGTCAAACGCATGAATGGAATAGACTTTTGTGGTTCTTCATAATCTTTGAAATAGACCCCCACCCATGCCAAGCGCTGTTTGGAAGCCTCATGCCTTGCAGCCTCTCTTGCATAACAAACCAGCCCAAGCCTGCACTGGCTATGCCATTTGCATCGACGTAGTACAAGGAGAATTGTACGCCCTGGACTCACTGACAAATAGCAGCCTCGGGTGCAATCGTCTGCCTTGCATGAAATATAAAACGATATGACTCATGCAGCTATGATCATCCATTTGTTCCTCCAAAAACCAGCAAATGCCAAGTCCTGAACTTAATCCTGTCTTTCAGAGCAGCCACTCAGAGATCCATTTCCAAGTTGTAGTTACATAGCAGAAATAAATAAATAAATAAATAAATAAATAAATAAATAAATAAATAAATAAATAAATAACGTTTCATAGTAACGTGATCCATCACATTCTGCCAACCAAAATTCTTTGCCTGCTCCTCAAATGTAGGGTCCACAAGCAAGAGAAAGAAGTACTGGGGTCCTCTCTGTGAGTCTCCTCTTAGAGCAAATGGTCTCCTGTTTGAGGCTCTGAACTATCATTGGTGACACAGTCCATCGAGATTTTCTACCACCATATAGAGCTGTCCAAACTTTGCCAGGGCAGTGGGCGATGCTGCCTGGCAGAACACATGCCCAAGTTAGTTCTGGAGGATTCCTCCCCCACCACGGATTCTAATTTTAAAAGCAGCTGAAGAAAGAGGCAGGGCAGGGAGGAGCTGAGGGAGATGAAGAGATGGAAAGTACAGCAGTGTTCACTTACCGGTAAATGATGCCCTTACTCTGTAAGAAGAACAGACCGATGGCAATTTCTGCAGCGTAAAATCTGAAATTAAAAAAAAGAAAAAAAAAGCAATGGAGAAATTCAAGGACACCATATGCTTGGCAATGCTCAGAATTCAATACAATATTGAACTAGGTGCAGGGCATTAAAGAACCCATGGATAGTCCACTAAATAGCTCATAAAATGCTGAGAGTACGGATGGATTCACAGGGTGGTTTAGAAGGTGATGGGGTTGCCTTAAGGACAAATTGGGTGTAGGCAGAAGTTCAGCAATTGTATAGTGGAGAGGGGGCCATGGGATATGATGAGCTGGATGGAGAATTATGGTTTCACTAGCTGGGCAACATAGTGAGGCCTTCTCTCTACTAAAAATAAAAGAAAAAAAAATAACTGGGAGTGATGGCACATGCCTGTGATCCCAGCTACTTGGAAGGCTGAGGCAAGAGGATTGCTTGAGCCCAGGAGATCAAGGCTGCAGAGAGCTATAATCAGGGTCACTGCACTCCAGTCTGAGCAACAGAGTGAGACCCTGTCCCCCATCCCCCACAAAAAGAGAGAGAATTATAGTTTCAGACTGTATAGCAAGTTAAAATTATCTTGACAATAGCAGCTAACATCTGTTGAAGGTTTACCATCTGCCTAGCACCGTTTTAGGCATTACCTGATTTAATCCCAATAATAGTGCTGTAAGGTAGGTCCTACTATTATCTTCGCATTCCTCAAATGAGGAAACTGAGGGTTAGAGAGATTAACTTGGGCAAGTTATATAGCGAATGAATGGCACAGCTGGAATCAGAAACAACATCTGTCTAAAGTGTAACCTCTTATTGAAGGTCAACCCATAAAGAAAGAGGTTTCGAGAGAACTAGGAAGCCCAGTTATGCCACGAAGGTTGGGCAGGGCTTTGGGGAACTATGCAAAGTGTCTTGACATGTCTTGTGTGACAACAGAATTAAAGCCTATGGTCAATCAGATGTTAGAAGTAAAAGCAAAGCTAATCCTATTAGAGTCATGCCAGGAGATATGAATGGCTAGATTTGGAAGCACAAGAATAATGCAAATCCTATCAGAACACAGTGCTCACAACCTGGCCAGGTGGGAGGAGAGGGGGCAAGCTGAACTGGGCGGGAGCTACCGAGCCTCTGGTATGACAGGGTGGGGTTCTAGATGAGCTCTGGGGGCTCTATGGAGAGGCAATAAGATCCTAGCAAACTCCCCAGGAGAGGTTATCATTGCTGATTCCTACAACTTGCAATGTTCCTAAGCAGGGGAGTGACATGATGAGATTTGTGTTCTGAAAAGAAGAGACTGTAGCTGCCTTTTAAACTGAAGGGGATGGAGTTGACTCAGCAGAGGAAACACATTTCCAACAACCAAGAATCAGTCTCCCCATCCCAGGAACCACAGACCATTGCCACTGAGCACCTTGATCCTTCACCCCCGTGGAGTGAAGGCATCTAAGAGGGAGGGTGGCATAAGATAAAGAACATGTGCAAAGAAACACTGGGGTCAGAATTCAGGAACTGCTTCTTACTAGCTCCATGAATATGAGCAAGCTTTCAAAACCTTGCATCTCCATTTCCTTGTTTGTAAAGCAGAGGTGGTAGCATCTCCCTCCCAGAGTTATTCTCAGGGTTGAGACGATGTTTGTTAAGCACTTAGGGCCTGGCTCATAGTAAGTTCTCAATAAATATTAGCAAATGGACACATAAAATCTACAGTGATAATCCCCAGGGAAGATATAGGGCCTTTCTAAGCAGTCAGGGACATGAATTAGAAATAAAGAAATAGCTGTGGTTTTAGAGCTTTGAGTTTTGTTTTATTTTTCAGAAGAGACTACAGTGTGCGCCACCATCCCCAGCTAAGTTTTTTATTTTTTATAGAGATGATATCTAGTCATGGTGCCCAGGCTGGCCTTTAACTCCTGAGCTCAAGCGATCCTCCAATCTCAGCCTCCCAAAACAGAGATTACAGGTATGAGCCATGGTGTCTGGCTGAGCTTCAGGTTCTTAACTGGTGTCAGAAAAAAAAAGAAGCATCTCATATTAAGCAGAACACCTTTCTTCCCTGGCTAAATATTTTTTCAAAAAGATGCCCGAGGTGTTTAAAAATCCCTCTTTGGCAAAAACAAACAAACAAAAAACACCCAAAGGAACCACTAACCTACCTATTTATCCCAAAGAGAAAGCACAGCACTAGTTCTCACTTACACAGCATGGGGCTCCTTGAACCGGCCAACTTGCTGGATGTGATACATGAGGTCGCCCCCGTTGACATACTCCATCACAAAGTACAGGCGGTCCTGGAAGAGGACAGCAAACAGCAACATTAGCATCCTGTAGCTTCTGGGGCTCCAAATGGACAGTGAGGGAAGAGCTGGAATTTATGATGAAAACTTCCAGGACTCTCTGACAGATCCCTGTTTGCTGGGCTTGCTGTTTCCCCAAGGGTAACGTTTTTGTTACTGGAACTATGCAAGCGAGCATAGGTGATACACAGATAATTTTTTTCATTAACAATTACAACGTTGGCTAGGCATGGTGGCTCATGCCTACAGATTACACCTGTAATCTCCGCACTTTGGGAGACTGAGGTGGGCAGATCACCTGAGGTCAGGAGTTAAAGACCAGCCTGGCCAAAATGGCAAAATTCCATCTCTACTGAAAAAAAACAAAAGGAAAAAAAACAAAAATTAGCAAGTCATGGTGGCAGGTGCCTGTAATCCCAGCTACTCAGGAGGCTGAGGCAGGAGACTCGCTTGAACCTGGGAGGGAGATGTTGCAGTGAGCCAAGATCATGACACTGCACTCCAGCCTGGGTGAGAGTGAGACTCCATCTCTATAATAATAATAATAATAATAATAATAATTACAAGTTTATATTTTTTGTTGGAAAATATAATTAGCATATTAATATTGTGACTTAACTGATATTATTGTTTAGGATAAGGCTGATTTTAACAAAAAGTGGAAAATATTAAGTAAATAATGTTACAGATGATAGGTAGCTGTAGTAGCCAGCCTTTATGATGCCCTCCCACCACCCCAGTGATTTTTCAAACTCTTGGTATTTATATACTTGTGTAGTACCTTCCCATAACGAATAGGACTGACCTGTGTAACCCATTGGATATTGCAAAAATGACAGTGTATGACTTCCAGGAGTAGTACATAAAAGACCTACAGCTTCCACCCTGCTCTCTCAGATCACTTGCTTTTTGGGAAGCCTGCCGCCATGCCATGAGGATGCTCAAGCAGTACTACAGAAAGGTACATTTGGCAAAGAACTGAGGCCTCCTGCCAACAGCCAGCACCAACTCCAGTCCTGTGAGAGAATCACCTTGGAAACAGATCCTTCACCCGAGACAAGCCTTCAGATGAATAGAATTCCAGCTGGCAATCTGACTCAATCCTTTGAGACCCAGAGCCAGATCAACTAGGTAAAGCATTCCCAAATTCCTGCCCTACAGCAACTGAGATCATGAATGCTTATTGTTGTTTTAAGCCACTGAATTTTGAGGTACTCACCAAAAGATAACACAGTAGCTATCAAAAACAAAAAGATGAATTATCAAGGTTTGAAAAACAGTAACCTAGGAAGGCATGTCCAGAAGTAAAAGAAATGGGGCCAGAAAAAAATCTGTGTCCTAATCAGGGAAGTTTTCAGCATGTCTTTCAAGGGATATTGTGAACTTCTTCAAGTCAGGGGCTATGCCCTTCTTGGCTGTGTAAGCCCTGTTCCTGATAGCACAACTAGCACATAGTAGGTGCCCAGAGAGTGAAAGGGCAAAAGCTTTGGTGCCAAAGACACTTCATTTGGAAATCTAGCTCTGTCTCTTAATAGCTGGATGTATCTGGAGAAGTTATTCAACACCTGGGTTTCCTCATCTGTCAAGAGGAGATAAGAGTAGAACCTCAGTGATGTTGCTGGGATTAAATAAGACAGATGTGTGTTTTGGTCCTTGGGCAACACCAATATGTGACTTGCGTCTCTCCTTCCATCAGAGGGTGTTTGCTAAATGAATGAATCACTTTGTTTCTTCTTAGAGACTTCTGCTTGGGTGAAATCTCTCCTTTACGCTACATTCCTTTGGCTTGCAATGGCAGAGTCTGCGCTAACGAATTTGGGAACTGAAGTCCGTCTTATGTTCTCAGCCTAAAAAAGTCACTTCCTCTAACCCACCCAATCTAAATTAGGTCTGCCGTTATACTCTTCCATGAAACCCTGTGGGCTTTTTTCTTTTCTTTTCTTTTTTAAATCTCTAACCACATCATAATTTGTTAATTATATTTTGAACTTAATGGTTATTTATTTCATCTATCTATTCAAGTAAAAAAAAATGTATAGAGTCCTACTAGGTACCAGGTTATAGATGGGTGCTGAGGATAGAGCAGTGAACAAAGCCAACAAGAATTCCTGGCCTTTATCTTTCATTCCAGCAGGTAGACACAGATAAAGACAATAAATGCTAAACATAATAAATAAATTATAGAGAATGTTAAAAGATAGCCGGGCACAGTGGCTCGTGCCTGTAATCCTAGCACTTTGGGAGACTGAGCCAGGCAGATCACCTGAGGTCAGGGGCTCAAGACCAACCTGGCTAACATAGTGAAACCCTGTCTCTGCTAAAATATAAAAACAAAAATTAGCTGGGCATGATGGTGCATGCCTTTAGTCCCAGCTACTAGAGAGGCTGATGCAGCAGAGTTGCTTGAACCTGGGAGGTGGAGGTCGCAGTGAGCCAAGCTCACACCACTGCACTCCAGCCTGGGCAACAGAGTGAGACTCTGTCTCAAGAAATTAAATAAATAAATAAAAATAAAAATAGAAGATTAAAAGATTAAAAAGTGCTATGGGGGAAAAGCAGAGCAAAGTATGGAGGATTGGGAGTACCAGCTTAATGAGATGGGAGAAAGGAGTTCCAATTTCAATAAAGTATTCAGGATAATCTTATTTAGAAGGCGATCCTTCAGCAAAGACTTGAAGGAGATGACGAAAGCAGCTATGCAGGTTATCTAGAGTGAGAGTTTACCAGGCGGAGAAACAGGCTGTGCAAAGGCCCTGAGGCTAGAGTATACCTCATGTGCTTGGAGAAGAAAGAAGAAGGGGGACAGGGTAGGAGATGAGCCCAGAGCGGTGCTGAGGGACTCATCATGTAAGGTCATGTAGGCTAATACAAAGGTTCAGGGTCTCACTCTGAAAGAAATGGACTAATGTCAAATGTGACTGAACGTTCCACAAATCCAGAACCGTGTAAAAATTGTTTACCACTATGTACCAATAGCCCAGCACTATGCCTGGCCAAAGCGAGCCATCAGTACACATTAATTAAGTGAAAAATGGGTGATCCTCAAGGCAGCAGGAGTTACTGGGTCTCCAAAGCACCATTCATACAGTCAGAAGAGTGGAATGAAAGCACGGACTCCACGTTTTCTGACTACTGGGGAGGCTTGGGAAGACCATTTTATATCCCCAAGCCTTGATATCTTCACTTATAAAATGAGGATAACATATTCGATAATCTCTAACAGACTGACTGAGGGGCTGGAATGGAACATACATAGGGCTGCAAGCTAAATGTGATGAAAATGAGATGTCCTGGCAGCACTGCCTGAGTATTGAAGCCAGACCAGTGTTTTCCAAACTCAAGTTGTATCTCACTTTAACTGATCATTAAATCAATTTGGTGGGTCATGATCAACTTAAAAAAAAAAAAAAAAGAAGAACAGAAAAAAGAGGTCGGGCATTGTGGCTCGCTCCTGCAATCCCAGAACTTTGGTGGGACTGTGACAGGAGGATCACTTGAGGCTAGGAGTTTGAGAACAGCCTGGGGAACATAGCAAGACTCTGCCTCTATACCTCCCCCCCAAAAAATTAGCCAGGTATAGTGGTGAGCACCTGTAGTCCCAGCTATTCATGAGGCTGAGGCAAGAGGATCGCTTGAGCCCAGGAGTTCAAGGCTATAGTGAGCCATGAGCCATGGTGGTGCCACTGCACTCCAGCCAGGGCAACAGAGTGAAATTCTGTCTCAAAAAAAAAAAAAAGAAAGAAAGAAAAAAAAAAGAAGAAAGAAAAACAATGAAATGGAAATTATCAGTGCATGCTGCACAGAACACCACTAAGTACTTTTTGTGGAATATATGTTTTGGTTATATTTATATGTTGCTATGGCTGAGTCACAATGTAAAAGGTGACTTGCTGTCAAAAGTTGCAAAGCTATTGTGAGGGGCTATAAAACCAGAAGAAGAGGTGGTGGGAAAGTGAAGCAAAGATTTCACCTTTTAAGTCAATACAGTATTTGAAGTCTTGTTGCACTACTTACTAACTGCAACACTGAGCAGTTATTTAACCTAGTATTGGGCTTTCTCTTCTCCTGTAGACGGGACATTTTTGACTTGCCCACAGAGCATTAAACAACGACACATGTGTAGAGTGTCTAACATAATGCTGGCGATATAACAAACATTTAATCCACCATTTAAAAAAATTTTCCTTACAGCACATAGAACTTTATCTTATATGTAATGTCATATGTGCATTTATCAAATGTGGGAGTGCCTAATAACTACAACAACAACAATGAAATTAAGCTCTCTTGGGTACTTACCATGTGATGAGCTGAATGCTTTGCATATTTTGTCTCACTTGTCCCTCTACAAAACTCAATGTGACAAGTATAATCATTCTCTCCCTTCTAAAGAGGAGAAAGTTGAAGCTCAGAAAGGGTAAGTAACTTGCCAGTGGTCTCTCAGCTGAGAAGTTGCTGCAAAGCCAGGATCTGAACCTTAGGCATTTGGTTCCAGACTCTACACTCTCAACCCCTCATGATGCTGCCTCCAGTGGGTACATCTTGTGTGAAAGGTTCTGAGCTAGACATTGTACGGATGTGTGAATGTGTCCTCCCCTCAAAGAGCTTCCAGTCCAGGAGGGGAGAGAAGGCACATGGAGATCTAGTGGTACATCAAGACAGAAGCTGGCAGGTTACAGGAGAGCACAAGTTAACCAATTTTTTTTGTTGTTGTTGTTTGTTTTTTTGAGACAGGGTCTCACTGTGTCGCTCAGTCTGGAGTACAATGGCACGATCTCTGCTCGCTGCAGCCTCAACCTCCCAGGCTCAAGTGATCCTCCTGCCTCAGCCTCCCCAGTAGCTGGGACTACAGGTGCACACAACCACACCTGGCTAATTTTTGTAGTTTTCGTAGAGACAGGGTTTTGCCGTATTGCCCACACTGACTAATTTTTAGAAAATGAATGGTTTTTATTTCTCAGACCAATACTACTTCACCTTCTCAACATGTCTAATGAGAAAAGGAGGTGAAATGATCACTTATGTTCTCAGGGTCCAAGGCATAGGAGATTTGCCAAAAGGTCACATATAAGTTGATGGTAAAATGCAGACAGTAAGCCAGAACAGCCAACACCCAGCCCCTGGTTCTTTGGTTTTTTCTTCTTCTTCTTCTTTTTTTTTTTTTTAATAGAAAACAAGCCTAAAAATAGCATCTGTCTTTGCTGCACGTTGAAGAGAACCAAAACACTTGCTTTTAAAAATTATTTTTAAAGCTAGCAGATGGCATCGGCCGCAGGGAGAGAAGTAAGTGAGAGAGAGATTTCACTCGCTTGCTTTCTGCTCGGAAGAACTCAGCTTGCCCCCCAAACTCATTAGTCGGAATCCCCACACTGGGGCATCGCTCCACTGTGGGTAAGGCCGTGTTTTGTGGTATATTTCTACCACTAACCATATGCAGGGAAACCCTAAGATCTATCATCTTTGAACTGTACTGAGCATGTGGCTTTGACACACCAGCGCCTAAGCTATTAAATGTTATGGCTGGCATCTCACTGTCCTTTTATTTCTGAACAAACACTTAATGATGCCCACTCTATGCCAGGAGCAACTTTATTGCCAGAGATGTTTCTGTGGATAATCCACAGTGCCAGATGTTAAGGATTCCCAGGCAAGGGACAGGGGCCAGATAAATTTCCAAATGGCCGTGTTTCCCAAAATGGGTAGGAGATCATTTTGAGTAGTCCACGGATGTATGATGGTTTCACCTTTATGGCTTTGTATTTGTTTTAACGTATATTGTGGAAAATACAACTAAGCACTTTAGGCTCCTGATTTGATGGCTCTTATTGCTGGAGAGGGAGAGTAAAATTCATGGAGTCATATAAGAGAAAAAGGGGGAAAGGTCGGGTAAGACCAGATTATGACACACTGCCTAAGACCATCCACCCGAACGTGACTCATCTCCCAAAGGGCTTTAAGATCTTCACCAAGTTTCTCCCCCTCCTCTACTAAAATTGACTTATTTTTTAAAAAATTTTCATTAACTCAGTTTAAAAAACTTAAACACAATTATTTAAAAAATTTTAAACTTCATACCAAAGTCATAAATGGAAATTCATCCTCTCTGTAGAAAAGAAGTGCCTATCTGGGCCGGGTGTGGTGGCTCCCACCTGTAAGCACTTTGGGAGGTCGAGATGGGTGGATCACTTAAGGCCAAGAGCTTGAGACCAGCCTGGCCAACATGGTGAAACCCTGTCTCTCTTGAAAATACAAAAATTAGCTGGATATGGTGACACACACCTCCAATCTCAGCTATTTGGAAGGCTGAGGCACAAGAATGGCTTGATCTGAGGATGTGGAGGTTGCTGTGAGCCCAGATCGTGCCACTGCACTCCAGCCTGGGCAAGAGTGAGACTCTGCCTCAAAAAAAAAAAAAAAAAAAAAAAAAAAAAAAGAAGAGGAAGAAGAAGAAAGAAAAAGAAGAAAGAAAGAAAAGAAAAAAAAATCTTTACCAAGTTTGTCTGCCTTTTCTACTAAAATTGACTTATTTTAAAAGTATTTTTATTAACTCACTTAAAAAAAACTGAAACACAATTATTTTAAAAATTTTAAATTTCATACCAAAGCCATAAATGGAAATTCAACCTCTCTGCAGAAAAGAAGTGCATATCTGGAGTCCATCATCTTTATGCAATATCCAGTCTGGCTCTGGTACATCAATCCTTTAAATGACTTATTTTAAAAATAAATGCAATGTGTTCATGTACCACCAGGTTCATCTCCCACTCCACAGTAAGCAACATCAAAATCTGGAAAACATTGTCAGAAGCACTCCAGAGCCAATCTGGAGCACAGAAGTGAGTTTTAGAACTTTCATCCAGTGCTTATTTTTGCAAGTCATGGCTTTAGGCAGGCATTAAAAGGATGAAAATGATGAATAAGGTTCAGGCTTGCCCTCGGGGAATTCAGAATCTTGTTTAAAACAAATAGACAACTAATTCAAACGCTAATCTAAAATAGAATGTGGCCGGGCACAGGGGCTCATGCCTGTAATCCCAGCAGTTTGAGAGGCTGAGGTGGGAGGACCACTTTTGAGCTCAGAAGTTCCAGACCAGCCTGGGCAACACGGCAAGACCCTGGCTCTACAAAAAATAAAAAAATTAGCCAGGCACGGTGGCGCACACCTGTAGTCTCAGCTACTCAGGAGGCTCAGGTGAGAGGACGGCTTTTGCCTGGGAGGTCAAGGCTGCAGTGAGCAGTGATTGCACCACTGCACTCCAGCCTGGGTGACAGAGTGAGACCGTGTTTCAAATAAAAGTAAATAAATAAATACATAAATAGAATGTGATAAAAGAAAGTGCATGAGAGGCATAAAGAGCGAACTATGGGGGCTTCAGCTAACTAAATGGACCTCACGTACTGCCTCCAATTCTTACATATTATTCCCCTCCACAGCACCCTTAAATTTACTTTTGTTCCCCATTCCTCTTATGAAATTATTGCAAAATCTTCCTTATCACCACACTTAGTGTTTTTTGATTAGGGCTTATTTGTTGGACTCTAACATATGAAAATCAAAAGAAGTATTTCTTGCATATAGACTTGAAGTCCAGATTGGCTCTCTCCTACTTACTCAATTTTCCAAGAAGAACTTGTCACAGCTCAGAATTTCAACTCTCATCTCTCTGGGCTGATGAGTCTTGACTTATATTTCTATCCTCTCCCTGTCTCCTGAGCTCCAGTCAGCTCCAGCTGGCTACAGGACGTTTCTACGTGGGTGTTCCACCGTCAACTCCAATTAAAAGCTCGGAAAGGCAAACTCACCATCTTTCTCTTCAAACTGGCTAGTCTGCTTGACTTTAAAGGGCTTCTTCAAAATTGTCATTGCTGTTGTGATTCTTCATTACATGATTATCACTGCCCTCTAAGCTTCAAGTGCCTTCAGGTAATTTAAAATTCCCCTTCTCCTTAACCTCTCATAATCAGTAAATAAATAAAACCAAATGTTTGTCTGTCACTACATTATGCAAAATGGTTGGCTAGAATTTCCCAAATTTGGAACATGAGTATGAGGATAGTCTGATTTAAAATGATGACTAGGTGGGAGGTGCAGAATTCACCTGGAGGTCTCCAGAGGAAGCAAGGGAATTCAAAGAGACAATCTTCCCCTAAGACAGCTGAGAATGGAGTGTAACATGATGCCTGTGTGACTGCCAGGGGGACACTTGCCACTTTTAATCAGATACAATGAACAGAGAAAACTGACCACGTGTGCAGCTCTATGTACCATGCTCCAAGGGGAGTTGCTGCAAGACTTCGTCTATTTAATGATCTTTAATGATTTTCCAAGCTGCTCTGTGGATTCATCCTGTCTGTAAGCTGATCCCTTTACTGCTCAGAACCATCTGTTTCTCTCCAGAGAGGCTGTGTAGTGCTGTGGTTAAGAGCCCTGGTTCTGGTATCAGCTAGTCCTGGGTTCTAGTTGCAGTTATACTGGATACTTGCTCTGAGACCCTGGGTCAGTTACTTAGAGTCTCCGCCTTCCCAAAAGGGGGTAATGACAGTTTGTTCTTCATAGGGGTGTTGCCAAGATACATCAGATGACGTATGCCAAGTCCATGCAAACTCAAAAAGCCTTACCCAAGTAAGTGTGCACTCAATGACATGTGTTCACACACAACTTTTCTTTCCTCTGTATTTTATAGACTTGCAATCACTGTCAGAATTGTGATCACAGTTGATGCTCCTCTAGCTTTTTTTTTTTTTTTTTCAGCTTTCTAAGCCTTGTCCCTCCACATAGAGGCCAAAGTTTTCAAAGGCTAGAACTACCTCTATTCTTCCTTGGAATTCCACAGATCTTTGATTATTGAAGGAATATGCAAAGGCCACCATTGAGAAAACAGAGAGCACAAGGCTGTGTCTATTCCTACCTGCCCCAGCTCTATTTGCCTGGGTTGCATTTCTGATTCATTTCCTGCACTCAAGATCCTTGGATGGCTTTAGTTGGCTAAAGCCCTAACACCTGCCAAGCTCTCACCAGTTTCCTCTCCTGGGAGGCAATGACGCCATGTTTGTACCACTAAGCTATAATTATGTCCTGTTTCAATCCAGTTAGTCTCCTTGGACTCAAGATGGCGCCTCTCACCTGGCATGAACACCAATTATTCCCTCCCTGTAGATACAACCCCTTTTAAAAGGTTCCTAGTGAGTTAGTAGTAGCCAATTGCCAGCTGATTGGGCCAGGAATAAACACCTGACCCAAGCTGAACCAACCAGATTGTCTTTCCCATGACTATGATTTGAAATGCAGGGAATTTGCCAGATAGGCAAACTGCAAGGAGCTAACAAAGTCATGTTTACCAGGAGCAGGGAGAAACAAAGAAAGCAAGGACAAAGAAACCCAGAAATTTATTCTAGACTGCTTTAGGATTATAGATTCTAGCTCCTCATGAGGCCCAAGTACACCTTTGTCTTTGGGTGGTTTCTTTCCAATAAAATCCTCTTTTTTTGGTTACCTGCATAGATTGCACAGCGGTCAAGTCAGGGCTTTTATGGCACCTATCACCTGAATAAGGTACATTGCACCCATTAACTAATTTCTCATCAACAGTCCTCTCCAGGCTGGGCACGGTGGCTCATGCCTATAATCCCAACACTTTGGGAGGCTGAGGTAGGGGGACTACTTGAGCCTAGGAGTTTGAGACCAGCCTGGGCAACATAGGTCTTAACCCCTTCTCTACAAAAAAATTTTAAAAAATTAGCCTGGCATAGTGGTGCATGCCTGTGGTCCCAGCTACTCGGGAGGTCGAGGCAGGGGGATCACTTGAGCCCAGGAGGTCCAGGCTGAGTAAGCCATGATTATACCACTGCACTCCAGCCTGGGTGACAAAGGGAGATCCTGTCCCAAACAAACAAACAAACAAACAAAAACACACACAAAAAACACAAAGTCTTCTCTGTTTTTTGGAGCTATTGGAGATAGTTTGGTGGGGAGCAGGGGAAGGGGTGTTCTGTTTTTTACAACTCGATCATTGCTGACTGAGACAACAGCCAGAGCCACCTGCAGCAATGCTCTTAAGTCCAACGATATCCTTGGGTACTGCTGCCAGCCCAGAGCCAAGCCCAAGTTACCAGGACCCCTGGGATATTCTTGGGGCTCATTCTTGGGCCATCAGGGGTCCACTCTACAAGTGGGAATCATCCTCACCCCCTCCCTGTCCTCTCTTGCATTCTGAATTGACATTCCTCCCAGCATGCCTTGCAACTGAGTTATTGCTGGGCCATGGCAGCAAATTTGGGGAGGAAGTAACTTCTGTCCTTCAGTGACTCATAAAATCTAATTCTATTTAAAAAAAAAAAAGAGGTGCATATGTTCAATTGAAAAGAAAACAGTTAAAATAGATGTTTTGCTGAAGAAACTTAACTGCCTGTGCCCACTGGCAGTTGGGAAATTGCATGAATGTGCCGGGCTGACAATTGTCCCTGAGAAAAACTGCAAAAGAACTGGAAGAAACATAATTCTTTTGTGCCTATGCAGCAAGGTGCACCTCCAGCCCAGCTCTAATAATGCCGGCAACCTCCATTTCATGTTTATTATATTTATTCACCATCTCTTTTAATCCTCCCTGATTATGGCCACTTTAAAGATGATGAAACCCATATTCAGAGCTGTTAAGTGACTTCTTAGAGGTCATCTAGCAAGTAATCACAGATCCAGATTCACCTGACTGTGGAGTACAGGCTTATTATCCCTTTGTGCTTCTAGGACAGTTTGCCTAAACCATCCAATGAGCAAATCTCTGAAAACGAAACCCCCTTCTGGGAGCTTTTGCATCTATTTGGGTATTAACTTTGCCATCTTGTGGTACATTAAAAAAAACTTAAACGGCTATATTATAACTACTTCTGAAATGACGTAAGTTCAAAAGAAGGCACTTACCCACAGACCCCTCCCTAAATCAAATTAATATTTTGATTTGTTTATGCTCCCTTCTGATTCTTTTCCATGTGAATATTCAATTTTAACACACTTAAAATAATATCTTGAATAGGATTTAATACCCTACATTTTCTGTTAACACCGTGCCGTGCATATGTTTGAAATATATTTTTATTCCAATATAAGAATATTTCTGATGTAACTTTGCTTTTTTAAATAAGTTTTTAAAAATCGAATTTGCATCATTTTAAAATTGATCTTTTAAAAATGGTTTTGTATATTGCTGGTTGTCTCCTTCACTTTTATCCAGTATTTTGACCACTTTTGAGATTTTTTAAAAGTCTATTAAGAATCTTTTATCTTCAAAATTCGAAGTCTCTAGCAAGAAAAACATCAAATTTACGGCATGTTATATTGGATTTGTCTCTTTTTTAAAAGGTAGCTGATTCAAAAAGAATTCTGGGTCACAAAATACAAAATGACAATCCACCGGGGCGACACCGGCCTCCTCGCCGTTCCTCAAACAGGCGGAGCATGATCACGCCGCGGGCATTCACACGCACTCTTCCTGCTCCCTGGAACACTCTGCCCCCAGATAGCCGCCCCGCTCCCTTGCTCGCCCCGGTCTCTGCTCAAATGTCATCCTTATCAGAGAGACCTTCCTTGATGATCCTATCAAAAATAGCATCTTTCTGCCCCAATCCATCCATCTCCATCCTCTTGACTTTGTGTCATTATTATAGTTTATTATCAGTCTCCCCAAAGAGAATGTAAATTCCAAAGGAACAGGGACTTTATCTGTTTCGTACCTCATCATGTTTTGGGGCCTGATACAATTATTTCAATGAATAAGTCTTTGTTGAAATAATCAGTAAGCATTAGTACTCTCTGTATACAGGCAGTAATGCTCTTTTACGGATACCGCCTATTCCAGCTCCACTGCCTCCTCTGAAACCCTGCTCTGCAGATTCAGGCCATGCAATGCTAGAAAATGAGTGGGAGCCAGATGACCATTTTCGAGGACATCCCCAGAAAGAGGTGTCACCTTCCTGCTCACGTTAGCCATAATAACGATGGTTTGCCTCATGTATATGCAGTGCTCCCTAAATTTTAATAATCATTACCATGGATAAAATCTTACCTAACCCTTGTAATATCCCTGTAGGATAAGTGAGGTGACTCTTTTAGAGTAGGAAAAAAAAACACCCAAAAGTCTATTAGAAAACCTGAGCTCAAGCCCTGGAGTTGCCACTTACCAATTGTGGAACTTGGGCCATTTCATCTTTCTGGGGGTCAGTTTCCATTGAGTAGAAATGTGGACCATAGTACTTACAGTGTTTTTGTGAAGATTAGATGTGATCGTAAAATTAAAAATGTTTTATATTTTATTTATCAGTCTGTAGCTCAGGCTGGAGTGCAGTGATGCAATCACGGCTCACTGCAGCCTTGACCTCCCAGGCTCAGTTGATCCTCCCACCTCAGCCTCCTGGGTAGCTGGGACTACAGGTACATGCACCACTCCCAGCTAATTTTCTGTAGAGATGGGATTTTGCCATATTGCCCAGGATGGTCTTGACCTCCTGGGTTCAAGCAATCCACTTGCCTACACCTCCTGAAGTGCTGGGGTTACAGGCGTGAGCCACTGTGCCTGGCTGTAAAGTGAAAATACTCCATAAACCAAAACCAAGAATGTGAAGTTAAGGCACAGGTAGGTTAGCAAAGGCTTCCAGGTTTGGGGTTCTAGAGTCTTGAAGAGCAAATCTTAGCTCCACTACTTAGCAGCTGTGTGACGGTGCATGAGTTACTTAACTTCTCTGAATGTCAGCATTCTTGTCTGTAAATTAAAGTCAGCAATAGTACCCTTCCAATAAAGGTGTCAGGAGGATAAAATGCGATAACACAGCTAAAGTGCTGAGTAGAGTGCTCAACCTATTACAGTTAGCTGCTGCTTTTTGTTCTTGTTTGTATCATCATTGTCACGGCCATTTTGGTGGTAACTCAACATGATGTACTAACAAAAGCTTGGGCTCTGAGCTCAATGAGCCAATGACCCAGTGCTGTGTTGAGGAAGAACTACCATGCAGCCCTGATCCTCAATCCTTTCACCTGCAAAATGGGACAGTAGATAAGCACTTTCATTGTTAAGATTTTTGTGGAATGAAGCAACGTTGTTGAAGACCCATGCATGGTAGAGGCTCAGATGGAACGTCAAGTTTCATGCAGAGATAGACAAGCTAAGAGGTGGAGATACTGTGGCTTCACTAAACAGGTGAGAGGTGACTGTGGCTACATTAGAGCACAGGCTCCTGGTGGAGCCTGGAGACAGGAGGCCTGCAGGAGGGATTCCAACCCAGGGGTGTCGGGTGGAGTGGTCTTTGGGTGATCCACACTCAAAAGACCTCAGGATGGCGTGGTGGCTCATACTTGTAATCCCAGCACTTTGGGAGGCCAAGGTAGGAGGATTGCTTGAGCATAGGAGTTTGAGACCAGCCTAGGTAACATAGCAAGACCCTGTTTCTACAAAATATTTTTAAATATTAACTGGGCATGGTGGTGCATGCCTGTAGTCCTAGCTACTAGGGAGGCTGAGGCAGGAGGATCTATTCAGCCCAGGAATCCAAGGCTGCAGTGAGCTGTGATTGTTCCACTGTACTCAAACCTGGGCCACAGAGCAAGACCCTGTCTCTAAAAATACATATACTTACTCATATACATATAATACACATACATACACACATACATATATATATATAACTTTTTAAAAAAAGATCTCAGAGCATAGCAGTTAAATGCAAAACTCTTTAAAGCCAGACTGCCTGGGTTCAAATCCTGGTCCTGAAATGCACTAGCTGTGTGGCCTCAGTCCCCCGGTCTACACAATGGGAATGATGACAGAACCTATCTAAGTTGTCATGAGACTTAAAATTGTTTGCCTTGTGCCTCACATATAGTAGGCATTATTATAAGTCTTTGAAAATACATTTAATTTATGCAACATTAAAATATATGTGCTTAGCCCAAAAAAAAGTGAGAAAAAATAATTTAAATTGGAGCATTTCACTCAATGAGCATATGAGCAGAGTGCAGGTGAGATGGAAGGGGATCTGCTCTTCCCTCAGGCAACTGCACTTGGCATCCCAGGGTCTCTTGCTTGCAGTGAGTGCATCTCCGCAAGCACTTTTTTCTTTCAATCGATACAGTGCCTAGAGACAGATTAACGACTTCATCTGACCCTCAACGACTGAGAAAGCAATCTGTGCCATCCTTGGCTTTGCCAGATGGGGAGATTCTGCATTGGTCTCCAACATGGGGAGGTCTTCATTCCCATGTGCATTAGTCCATTCTCATTAGTCCATTAGACATACTTGAGACTGGGTAATTTATAAAGGAAAGGGGTTTAATTGACTCAGAGTTCAGCATGGCTAGAGAGGCCTCAGGAAACTTACAATCATGGCAGAAGGGGAAGCAAACGTGTCTTTCTTCACATGGCAGCAGCAAGGAGAAGTGCAGAGTGAAGTGGGGTAAAAGTCCCTCATAAAACCATCAGATCTCGTGAGAATTCACTCACTATCATGAAAACAGCGTGGAGGTAACCGTCCCCACGATTCAATTACCTCCCACTGGGTCCCTCCCATGACACATGGGGATTACAGGAACTACAATTCAAGATGAGATTTGGGTGGGGACACAGCCAAATCATGTCACCATGCAAGATCCAAACCCACTGAGCTCTTGTGTTCTAGGCTCTCATGGTTCTCAGTCTCTCTTCCCTGGCACATGACAATCCCTGGAGGGGACCCACAGTTCTGCAAAATTTCTATGTACACCCAGACCCTACTCTCTAATTCCAGAAAGCATATTGCAATACAGGTGAGTGAGATGGTTCAATATTAAAAGAATTATCTCAAATCTACTCTAATCACTTTTAAATCAATAAATCACAAACAAATATACCGCAATGAACATTAGTCACCCATGATTAATTTCTCCCTCTCTCAACATATTTAACTGAAATGGAAAACTGCTGCTGCTCAGCCTCTTTGCTAGGATCAAGGTCCCTTTCTTAGTTGATTTACTGCACAGAGACTGTCCTTTGCCTGATGATGTCAGTGAATCCATTTGGGGATAACCAATGGAAAAGGCAGAAGGTAGGGGAGTAGGGGAGCCTAGAGGTTTAAATCCCAGCCCTCTCTCTATCACCACTTGAACACCTTTAGGCCCTTAAATCCCCATGGTAAGACTAGAGATTTGGACTAGCAAGGTTAGGTGTACTCCTTTCCTGATCATTGCCAAGTCTCCATTGCATGATGTAAATTATCATTCACTTAATATTTTTCTTTCTATTGTCTCTCTTCTTCCACTCAAAGCAGTTTATTTTAAAAGCCAACTTTGGCCGGGCATGGTGACTCATGCCTGCAATCCCAGCACTTTGGGAGGCTGAAGCAGGTGAATCACTTGAGTCCAGGAGTTCAAGACCAGTCTGGGCAACATGGTGAAACCTGGTCTCTACTAAAAGTACAAAAATTAGCTGGGCATGGTGGTGTGTGCCTTTAGTCCTAGCTACTAGGGAGGTTGAGGTGGGAAGATCACTTGAGCATGGGAGATCGAGGCTGCAGTGAGCCGTGATCATGCCACTGCACTCTAGCTGGGGAGACAGAGCCAGAACCCATCTAGAAAAAAAAAAAAAAAAAAAGCCAACTTTAGCCATCCTTGGAGCACAATAGTGGACCTATTTATTATCTTGGTAACTATTAAATAAAGAGAAAGAATCAAGCATTTATCCTGCCTTTTTCACATGAACTATACCGCCAGGGAATCAAGGAATAGGTGAAGGGAGGCCCTTCTTTATAAAGGCATTCTCACTAGTAAATGAAAAATAAATGATAGAATTAGGACATCACCATTTTACAATCCCTAATGAATGAACAGATCTAGGCACCAAGCATCAGTCGCTGCCAACGTCACTATGAGAGACAACCAGCCATTATACGCCTTCAGATGAAAGAACAGGCCACATCTATGGTCTTGCCAAAGAGATCCTAGCTGAGTCTGATCAAGCGTCCAGAACCAGCTGCCAATTGTGCAAAATACAGAAGACAGAGGAAACGTGCTGAGGTGCCCCAAGCCTCTCTCGTCAGTGAAACCCAGACCGTGAAAATGCGACAGGTCACACAGCCTAGGATATCTTCAGCAGATAATAGAACAGATAAAAGAAAAGAATTAAAGAGAGAGGGAAATCATGAAAGACATCAAATTAGATGCAAAGTGCTGTAGTGTCCCATCTCATATATGGGTTGGGCTCTAAAATCAGTCACTCTACTCGGTAAGTTGAGAAGTGGATAGATCAAAATTAATCTTGAAAAGTCCCCAAAACATCTTAAGCCACCAGGCCATTGGCCCTGAGAAGCCTAAAAGGCATCAATTAACTTTGTACCCCTTCGCATTTGGGCTCTGACCTCTCTGTCCTTGGGTATGGAAACCAAGGTCTAATTTGAACAGGGAAAAGGTAGGACGTTACTTAAAGCAGGGACTCTTGCTCTTGCAGATATGGTTGAAATCACAGTCAAGAGCAGAAAATGGACAAAAGCTCCCTTCTCACCTTGGCAGCTATGGCTCTGAGTTCACTAGCTCCTTCCCAGGACACTGTGTACCTTCCCTGAGAGTCCTCGAGGGCTGTGTTCTCAGGTGACATCCTCCCTCCAAACAAGGCCCATGCAAAGGCCTCTGGCAACCTGCAGAGATGTACTCGTGCATTTATCCAAAGGGCTGGAGGGCTGAATGGAACCATCTAGAGCCACAAGCTGTGAACCTTTTCACCCAGCTCCTGTCCCCAAGTCACCCCTTGCTGTCAGAGAAAGGCCCTGCTCTGTTGATTATAAAACCAATTGCTTGAGTTCCTTTATCTGAGTTGAGACAGCACCTGCCTCAGGGAGGAGTGTTTCTCAGTAGCAACCTCAGAACTCTCAGCTGACTTTCCTAGGCCTTACATCTTTCTGTGTCTAGAAAGGGAAGGGTACAGGTATCTCTGTGGTGGGTGCTGCTAAGATAGCTTTGGCCAAAGCCTAGTGAAGCCCTGGAGGTGGAATACCCAGGGCCATGGGACAAGTTACCATGGTCTGGAAGCAGGAGTGGAGCTGGGTCAGGAAGGGCGGCTTCCCGGGCAGGGCCAGCACCCGCTTCTCCACCATAGTGCACTCCACGTCATCATCTTGGATCACGACATCCTTCTTCAGGATCTTCACAGCATAGAGCTCATCTGTGCCTTTTCGTTCTGAAAGCATGACCTGGGAAAGAGAACAAGCATGTCAGGGCAGTTGGAAGGAGTCTGGGGGCCAGTTATGAGCAGCTGGTGTTCATTTGTAGCCACACTTAGCTTTGTATAAGTGCCCTCTGTTGATTCTGAAACAACAGATAATGTTTTCCATTGACTTCACACTTTTATGTTTTCAGACACAGGGTCTTGCTCTGCCACCCAACCTAGACTGCAGTAGTACGATCATGACACACTGTAGCCTAGATGGTAGTTACATGATCATAGCTCACTGCAGACTCGAACTCCTGGACTCAGCGATCCTCCTGCCTCAGCCTCCCAAGTAGCTAGGGCTACAGGTAAGTGCCACCATGCCCAGCTAATTTTTTTGTTTTTTATTTTTTGTAGAGACAAGGTCTTACTATGTTGCCCAGGCTGGTATCCTGGCCTCAAGCAATCCATCTGCCCCAGCTTCCCAAAGTGCTAAGATTACAGGGCTGACTCTGCATCCAGTCCTGACCTCACACTTTGAATAGCTGAACTCAATCAAGAGAGGATGGTTCCAGGGGAGATGATTGTATATTGATCCCTCTGGGGTAAGAGGCAATGTATCAGTGCCTAGCTAGAAGGTAAGTCCCATGAAGGCAAGTATCTTTGCTGGTTTGGTTTACTGGTGTAACCCAAGAGCCTGCAATAGCTCCTGGCTCATAGTACATGTTCAATAAACATTTGTTGAACGAGGGAATGAGCGAATGACTGACAAAACTACAATTAGGACACTTGTTCCTTTATTAATTCAAGTATTTAATGTTCACTAAGAACCTGCTAAGCACTGGGGATACAGTAATAAACAAACAAGCACATTCTCTGACCCTTAACTCCAGAGAGGAAGAAAGATTTTGCAAATTAATTACAGAGATGATTAATTTAATATTTTAACAGCCTCTCCTGTTGTCTTGGGGCTTCCTTCTATGAGCTGTGCTGTGGTCATATTCCGGGTCGGTTAACTGGTGTCGCTCACAGACACATCAGTATTTTCCACGTGTCACCCCTTCTCCCACTCCTCCAACCAGGAGGAACATTCTTTGAACATTCTTTGGTTTTGATTGTGCCAGAGAGAACAATGACCAGCAGGGTTCTCTCAAGAAGCCTTATAGGAAGCACAAGGCAGAACCACATTATGAAGAATCCTAACCTCGTTTGGGGGCTTCTAGGAAGGCTTTCTGGAGGAAGAAACAATCAGACTGAAGTATACACTGCATACACTGTGTCAGATATTTTGTAGGCAATAATATTAATCACCACTACATTTTTTGAGCACTTTTCTACAGACCAAACAATTCCAAGTTTTCACTTGTTGTTATTCATTTGTATTGCATAAGATCCTAGGAAGTAGGAACCACTGTGAATCCCATACTGCAGGAAATCAAGGCTCAGGAGGGTAAGGGAACCAATTAGGGCCAGAGTTCAGGTGATCTAGGAAATTAGATGCTACACCCAACTCAGCTGGAGGACCAGAGGATACAACAGAGACCTGAGGCTAGAAGGGGTGACACACAACAAGCTTAGCAGCAGGAAGGCACCTCTGCACGCCCCACCCAGCTCTTATCCCAGCACCAAAAGGTCTGGCTAAACTCATGCACAGAAGCTTCCAGATCATGCATCCATGCACTGAAGCTTCTGGGCTGAGTTTGCCAACTCACAGCATTCCCATCTCCTGTCCTCACCATCTTCTCTCTCATCACAGCCAGAGTGGCAAAGGCCATGCAGACCCAGGGATTTGGGACACTTTAGGAAAAGGGTCCCTGTCACACACTTCCACAGCAAGAGAACTCCTATTAACCTCTTTCTTCTCCAGCACCACAATAAAAAAGAAGAGTTGCCAGTCTGAGTGGCTCCTGCAGACCCATTTGTTTACATGCATGGCAAGACAGGGCTCCGAGTGCTAGGATGGGCATCTTCAGTTTATTTCCTGCCACCCTCCGTTCTCTCTCTGGTACCCAAGGGCTGTATTTTCCTTCCTCAATGCTTACTAACACAGAAACAACGACTCAAGGGAGTCACTTTCCTAAGATGTAGAGTCAGATGGAGACAGGGACTTCCTGCTCTTGGATTTGAGAGAGAGCTGGGGCCAGGACAAGTGCAGGGAGGGGTCAGGGAGGTGACTTAGCTGGAAGACAAATGAGCAGAGGGATCAGAAGAGTTTTCAGCTGAGAAACTCCAGAGCCCAGTAGGAAGGGCTTGCTGCTGAGCTGTCCTTGACAGTGGACACCCTCTGATGTGGTCTGGCTGTGTCCCCACCTAAATCTCATCTTGAATTGTAGCTCCCATAATTCCCACTTGTTGTGGGAGGGAACTGGTGGGAGATAATTGAATCATGGGAGTGGTTTCCTGCATACTGTTCTAGTGGTAGTGAATAAGTCTCACAAGATCGGAGGATTTTATAAGGGGTTTCCCCTTTCTCTTGGTTCTCATTGTCTCTTGTCTGCTACCATGTAAGACGTGCCTTTAGCTTTCCACCATGATTATGAGGCCTCCCCAGGTACATGGAACTGTGGGTCCATTAAACCTCTTTTTTATAAATTACCCAGACTTGGGTATGTTTTTATCAGCAGCATGAAAACAGAATAATACATCTTTCCTGACCCATCACCACCGCTCAAGGCACCATTCAACAATCCTGAATATCTGCAACTACCTCCCACTTCCCCAACCAAGAGAATGAGGAGCCCTAGACACCTTCAGTGCAGATACAGTCATGATAGGACCTCTTAGCCTTCCACATGGAAGACAGACAGGGCAGAATGGCTGGGAACTTCCCCCTTCATCAGGGACAGCGGTGGACATCCTACATCTGTGTCAATTACCCCCATTTCGTAGATAAACACACTGAGGGTCAGGGACATTAACTTGCTTCAGCTAATGATTGTTCTGAAAATGCAGCTCTGACTGTGCCACTTGAATGCTGAAAGCCCTTCAGTGGCTCTTGAAAGCCAAACAATTCCATGACCACATCCTGTTCTTTCTTTTCCTTTGAACATTTGACTCCCACTGTCTATGACGTCCTTCCATGCTCTTGCACTGCTTTGAAAATCTGAGATTCCACTGGGCTGTTATCTCCTCCTCTAATCTGGAGGTTCCATTTAGACCAAATCCACCACTCCCTCCTCTGGGCACCAGGGCTGCTTCGTAACTATGTCAGTTACTGTAGCTCAGGCTTTTCCACACTTCAATCATTCATATCCCTTTTTTCACATTTCTTCCTGCCACCTAAACTGTTATTTGCTTAGCATTTTAAAAATCTAGTCACATTTCAACTTAACTAAATTTGAAAAGGAAACTTATATCACCACTATTAATGGCAAGCCAGTATCACAAGTCATAAATGGAAGATAAGCATAAAAATAAATAAAAGCAAAGCAGTGCCAGTAAATTCTAGCTATATACTGCTGGCTGCTGAAGGTTCTGAGTCAGGCTTTGTGTCTTCTCCTTGTTAAAGGAAAAAATTATATTAGAAAGTTGTTAGAGAGCATATTGCCATCAAATGAGATTTTCTTGTTCAAGTAATTAGAAACAGTAAAAGAAAGCACAGAAAATAACCTTATCATAATGTGGTTTAATTTTATTTAATAGCACAACTACATAGCACCTAAAACAATCTCAAGTAGCACTTGAAATCTTGCAAATCAGCAGTGCTATGTGCTCTGCATCTTAGGAAATACTATTGCATTTGTACAGATAGTTTTAAAAATCAATAAACAGGGATGTGTGAAGATTCCCAGTGTCTTGCCCTGTCCTCAACAACGTGCCCTATACTGATTAAAGGAAAACAGAACTGACATGCAAAAAGCACAGCAAAAATTTAGAAATAGAAGCAAACTGAATTCTAGAGCAGGAGCCAGGAAACTTTTTCTATAAAGGGCCAAACAGGAAATATTATAGGCTTTGCGGGACTGTCTGGATCAAGTGAATGAGTGTGGCCGTTGTCTAATAAAACTTTATTTACAAAAATAAGCAGTAGCCTGGGCTCCAACAGTTTGCTGACCCTCGTTTTAGAACAAGTGTTTCAAGAAGGATCAGGGAAAATAAGAGAAACCACGTGATAAAAAATGACTACAGTTTAATTGGGAAATGAAAACCCTAGCATGCCTTTCACTTCTTCCAACTTTGTTATTAGAAGAACCTTCTGATTGGGCAGTGGATACAGCTGGCCACAGCTGATTGGATCAGAGGTAAGTTCCTCAACCTGAGCCAAGCCAATCGGATTCCCCCTCCTAAGAATTTGAATTAGGGTACTCCAAAGAGTCAGTCCTGGGTCCTTCAACAGAGAATACACAGATCTTCCTAGAGCGGTCCTTTTCTTTTTCTTTTTGTTTTGACTTGTTTTTTGTTTTTTGTTTTCTGTTTTTTGTTTTTGAGACAGATTCTCACTCTGTTGCCCAGGCTGGAGTGCAGTGGCATGATCTTGGCTCACCTCCTCCCGAGTTCAAGCAACTCTCTTGCCTCAGCCTCCCAAGTAGCTGGAATTACAGGCTTCCATCACCACACCCGGTTAATTTTTGTATTTTTAGTAGAAATGGGGTTTCACCATGTTGCCCAAGCTGTTCTCAAACTCCAGACCTTTAGCAATCCACCCATCTAGGTCTCCCAAACTGCTGGGACTACAGGCACGAGCCACCACACCCGGCCTAGCGTGGTCCTTTTCTACCACTGTGCAGGCAAAGAGGAACAAAATAGATGTTTGAGGCAGAGGGGAAAAAAAAACAAAGAAGGTAAGAGAACAAGCAGAGGCCTTGCTTTCAGTTTCCAACCTGTCATGAGGCTTAGCCGTTTTCTGTTAGAAACCTTTATATCTCTCTAATAAAGTTATTTTTATTTATATTACTTTGAATGGATTATGTATCTTAGAGATCCCTAAGACAAAATTATTACATAGGTAGCTTAAATTCTTAATAATAACTAGAATACATGAAGCCAAGTAGCATCAGGTCAGTATGTGACCTTTAACAAGGCAAATTCCACTCTTTATAAAGTACTGTGCCTCCTGCCTATGTCAGAATCACCTGAGGGTCTTTGCTTACAATATAGATTCCAAGCACTCCCTCTCTTTCAGGAGCTCTGGGCTGTGACCTGGGAGTCTGCATTTTAATAAATATGTTTTTCCTATCTTGATTATAATCACCAGATAGTATCAAAATTGATCCATTTAAAAAGGTGGCTAGGAGATGTCAATATGTAAAGCTGACAGAATCCTTCCATCCTGACTTTCCTAACACTTTCTCAGCAATCATTAATAGGATGAGACAAAACTTTCCTTTTCTTCTTACTATTCTAATCAAGCTTTCGTTTTCGATATAAATCTCTCTGCCCTCTCTTGGAGTTACATTTTGAGAGCTGTCCCCATAGCACGAAGGAAGTGATACTTTATAGAGGTTTTAAAACACATCTACAAATATTTGATACTCCTCCAATCAGAGCCAGAGTCTCCGCCTTCTCCCTTGAACCCGGGCAGGCACTGTGGCTGCCTTAATGAATAGAATGTGGTCAAGAGACCCTCCATGACTTCTGAGGCTGTAGCTTCTGTCAGTTTCTTTCCTTTCGACCCCAAGACCACCATGCTAGACCAGGGCACAAGACCCCATGAAGAAACCCTGGTACTACATGATAAGCTTCATGACTAGGTGCTCCAGCCATTGCATGAAAAATCTCAAGCCACAACCAATCAGTGGTCATTCCCAATCTCCTGACCCACAGAAACCGTGACAGATAATATAGGGTGGCTGATGTTTTAAGCCTGTATGTTTGGGGATGATTTGCTATATAGCAATAGATAACTAGAACAGATTTATCAAATTCCCTCTTTCTCTACAAAGGGCCAAACAGGAAATATTATAGGCTTTGCAGGGCGGTCTGGATCAAGTGAATGAGTGTGGCTGTGGTCTAATAAAATTTTATTTACAAAAATAAGTAGTAGCCTAGGCTCTAATAGTCTGCTGACCCTCGTTTTAGAATAAGTGTTTCAAGAAGGATCAGGGGAAAGAAGAGTAACCCATGATCAAAAATGGCTGCAGTTTAATTTACAACCCAGCTTGGTCAGCTGTGGTCCCTGTCACCTTGGGTTTGGTTATGCATGCTCTTCAATCAATAATAACAATATTGTTTAAAGCTTCAATTGAGAGGGGCGACAGAGATGGAATTCATCGTGCCTTCCAAATGCATCAACTTTCCTAGTCTTATCCAGCACCTAGAAGGCTAGACAGTTCATTCAGTCAATATTAATTAAGGATCTAGGATGTGTCAGACACTGAGATAGGCACTGGGAATTTAGAATGACAAGGTTCCTGCCCTCATGAAGCTTACACTCCTGTACAAATAACCACCTAACATCAATCATAATGAGACCCCTGAAACAGAAGTACACATTGTTCTTGGAGTGTTTAAATGGAAGACTTACCCTCACTGAGTGGGTCAGCAAAAGATGCTCTTGGGGAAGTGATGATATCAATAGGACTAGCAAGGCAGGGGTACAGGAGGCATATTTCAGCCAAAGGGAAAAGAACGGTGCTCCCTTAGGATTAAACGATCTGGATCTACAAACCTTGGCCTACGATTCCTATAAGGATATGAGCACTTGGGCTTCAGAAATCAAATTGCAGATGCTGACTCGCATCTCTGTGAGATGTAGCAGATAATTGTCTCTAATAGAATCAGAGAGATCCAGCCACCAAGTAGGGTGGCTGAACAAAGAATTTGTGATACTCAAAGGCCAAGTGTTTGTGCCAAAGGAAAAAAGGGCAATGTTGGGACTAGTTTGGACTTTATAACAATAACCATGTCCATTGATTACTTCCAATATGCATTATCTTATTAATTACCACAGTAAATATGTAGGGTGGAAACTGCTGCTATCCTCATTTTACAGATGAAGAATGGAGGGTTTAGCAAAGCTAGGTGACTCGTCCGTATTCCACTAGGAAGTGACACCTAGTCACCTGTCCCCTAAATCCATGCCCTTAAACACACTCCATCATCAAGCCCTAAGTGCCAAGTGTTCAGTGGTGAGCAAATTATTGCTAGAATTTTTAAAATTCAGTTTTAGATCCTGGTCCTATTCCTCTTTTCCTATCCACCTTGCACATGGCCACAGACAGAACAGTCATTTCCTTTTTCTGTTTCTTATACAACCACTAACATTTGCTTGGCGAGATGAGCTTGGTGTGCATTCATGCTGCAGTCACGATTCCAGTTCTTCCATCGGGTCTACAAGCTCTATTGGGAATTTTGTTCTAGGCATGATGCTAGGCACTGGTGATGTGCCCAGTAAACAGGACAAACATGGCCCTGCTTCCATCAAGTGGCTTGGGCAGATCTTTCTGCCTCCACATATGCTGTGAAGTTTTGCCGTGGGAGAGGAAAAGAGCAGAAAAGTAGCCATTGCCCTGGCCCTGGTGATGCCCACATTCTAAAATGTTCCTTTAAATGGAAGTGATCTCTTATTAATTGTCTCAAGCAGTTTCTGGAGCTTCCAGAAACTTTAATACCAACATAGAGGGCGTGGGCTGTTGCTTCAGCTGTCCCTCTCTCTCCAGGGTGAGGATTCCAAACAGACTGAAAGGATGTGTTGAAGTGACGTTCTTATCAAATTCCAAGCCACATCTGTTCCTCAAGAATCTTCTGGGAGAGATGTGATAAATAGCAGAACTTTGATGACAGCAAATAAAACAGAGGAATGTAGCCCAGGGATTCCTGGCTGGAAAGTTTGTGGTGATGAACTTTACCGGCAAATCCCAATGGCAAAGCGTGCCTAGAATCTCGGCCCCTGACTGTGGCCCAGCGTTGCATAATGGTTAGGGCATGGATTTTTAGAGTTAGAAAACCTGGTATGTGTCCAAGTTTTGCCACATACTAGCTGTACGACCTTGAGAAATTCACTTTTTTCTGAACCTCAATCTCCTCATCTTATAAAACGGAGATGGCAACAATACTTTGCTTTTGGTGCTGCTGAGGGGGTTTTACGGGATAAAGTATCTAAGTCCACACCTTAACTTAGCACTGTGCATGGCAAATTATAAATACTTAATACCTGGTGGTTCTACTAGTTTCCTAGGGTGACCACAAGAAAGATCCAAAACGTGAGTGACTTCACACAACAGGAATTTATTATTTATTATTTATTTCAGAGTTCTGGAGGCTGGAAGTCCCAAATCAAGGTGTTGGCAGGGTTGGTTCCTTCTGAAGACTCTGAGGGAGGATCTGTTCCATCCACACCTCCCTCCTAGGTCCTGCTGGCTGCCAGCTACCCTTGGCACTCCCTGGCTTGTAAGCATATCACTCCAATCTCTGCCTCTGTCTTCCCATGGCATTATTCCCTGTGTGTTCTGTCTGTATCCAAATGGCCCTCTTCTTATGAGGACACCAGCCATTGGATTCAGGCCCACCCTAATCCAGAGTAACCTCATCTTAACTTGCTTATATCTGCAAAGACCCTATGTCCAAATGAGGCCACCATCATTAGAAATTGAACATACATTGTTTATGAGGACACAGTTCTACCCATTACAATGGTGATCATCAACATCATCTTTTCAGCAAACAACAAAGGGGGATGATGGTGAGCTTTGTACAAAGTACCAACTTCCGGTTTTCAACTGGCCCAGGAGCTTTGTCCTGAGGGAGCTGTGCAAATGGCCACACCAGTGTGCAAGGGCAGAGACAGCCAGGGACCCAAGATCTTGCCTCTCAACTGCTCAACTTCAACATACACTTGCCACAAGTCCAAAGTCAAATCCAATCACCCTTGGTTCCTCTCTCCGTATCTCTCATCCACTACAATCACAAGATTTGTCAGCTCTACATTCAAAATATATACTAAGTTTGCTGATCTGAGCCACCTTGATCCTGAGCCTGGTTTCCGGCAGTTGTCTCTTGCCGTGTTTTCTGCTTCCCCTCTTCCAGCTCTCATAAACATTCTATTCTCCTTTTCTCTCTTTTTTGGTAGACATTAGGTATCACTCTGGTGCCACAGCTGGTCTGGAACTCCTGGCCTCAGGAGATCCTCCCACCTTGGCCTCCCGAAGTGCTGGATTACAGGCGTGAGCCACCGCACCTGGTCCATTCTATTCTCTACACACCTGAACGATGCTTTAGAAACTCAAGTCTGTTCATGTCACTCCACCTTCCCAAGGCTTTCCTCTGTCCTCCTACTGCACTTGGGACTCAATCTCACCTCTCAAGATCCCTGTCTTCTGCTTTTCCTGCCTGCACAACTCTTCCCCTAGGGACAATCAACAGTTTGCTCCCTCACCTTGTTCAGGTCACACTCCAATGTGACCCTGTCACCAACACCCTCCCTACCACATTCTCTAAACTCGTAGCCCCCATTGTCACTTTCCATCTCCTTCCCCTCCTTTGCTTTTTTTGACAGCACTTACCATATGGGCATTATATTAATATCTGTTTATTTTTCTCCCTCACAAGAGTGGAAGCTCCATAAGGGCAGGCATTTTATTTGAGCTGCCCACTGTCATGTCCCCAACATCTATCACACAGTCGACACTCAATACATATCTGTTGAATCAATGAATGAAAGGATTTCATGAGTAGAAGTTGCTTTAAAAATCTCCTCGATCAAGGTCACTAAAGATCTTCAGTTCCTTGGGTGTCAGCATTGTTTAATTTACATGCGGCTCTGTCTAACTGGTATTTCACAAAGAATTTGAGGGATCATTCAAGATTATGTGAAACAAACAGATGAGTCTTCTGTAAATTATACCTCAACACAGGTAGTTAAAAATGGATGTAGTGGCCGGGCCTGGGGGCTCATGCCTGTAAGCCTGGCACTTTGGGAGGCCAAGGCAGGCAGATCAGTTGAGATCAGGATTTTGAGACCAGCCTGGCCAACATGGTGAAACCCTGCCTCTACTAAAAATACAATAAAATTAGCTGGGCATGATAGCACATGCCTGTAATCCCAGTTACTTGGGAGGCTGAGGCGGGAGAATCACTTGAACCTGGGAGGTGGAGGTTGCAGTGAGCCAAGAGATCATCATGCCACTGCACTCCAGCCTGGGTGACAGAGTGAGACTCAGTCTCAAAAGGAAAAAAAGAAGAAAAGAATGTAGTAAATACATGTGTATGCTTATATACCTTATAGATACATACTCTCTCTTTCCCTCCTTTGCCATCTCCGTCTCTCCTTCGTTCTCTCTCTTTTCTTTCTTTCCTCTCCCTCTTTTCTTCTCTGTCTCTCTCTTTCTCTCACCCTCTTTCTCTCTCTCTCTCCCACTTTCTCTTTCTGCTTCCTGGAAACCAAAGCGATCAGAAATACATGAAACATAACAAAATTCATATTTTCTGTAACGAAAATCATTTTTTGAGGAGAAAAATAAGCTTCTAGAACGTAGGTCTAAACGAAATGTTTTGCATGGATATTTGAACACGCTGTGCTGTGGATGGTGTTCTTAATAACATCCCTACAACAGAATCAGAAAAGGAGGAGGAGGAGGAGGCAAGGGAGAAGAGACCAAAACATCTAGCACTGTCAGAGTCTGCAAGCTTGACTAACAAACAGTGATTGGGAAAAGATTCCAACTTGATGAATTCAGATGGTGCATCTAAAATAGAGAAAGAGACCTTTAGGGCTCTTAGGTCCCCACATGCTAAATTGGGAGAAGAGCATCAGTAAGGTGTGCTGAGCTGAGGTCAACTTGGGGAGGGATAGACAAGCAAGTTGCAGCTCATGCGTATATACCGTAGGCCTCCAGGAGACCACGCGACCCCTAGCTCCCTCTCCCATCCCCTACTAGGGAGCAGGCTTGTGGATGACGCTGGGTACAGGATCAGGGTACTCATCTGTTGCAAGGAGTATACCCTCCCTCTATCTTAAGAACCTATCTTGGCCGGGCACGGTGGCTCATGCCTGTAAGTCCCAGCACCTTGGAGGCCACGGCAGGTGGATCATCTGAGGTTAGGAGTTCAAGAACAGCCTGGCCAACGTGGTGAAACCCTGTCTCTACTAAAAACACAAAAATTAGCTAGGCATGGTGGTGCACATCTGTAATCCCAGCTACTCGGGAGACCGAGGCAGGAGACTCGCTTGAACCCAGGAGGTGGAGGTTGCAGTGAGCCGAGATCGCGCCACTGCACTCCAGACTGGGTGACAGAGCAAGACTCTATCTCAAAACAAATAAATGAAATAAAATAATAAAATAAGAGAAAGAGGACTTTAGGGCTCACAGGGTCTCCAAACACTAAATTGGCAGAAGAGCATCAGATAAGCTGAGGTCAACTTGGGGAGGGATAGACAAGCAGGTTACAGCTCATGTGTATACACTGTAGGCCTCCGGGGGACCACGTGACCCCTGCTCTGTCTCCCACGCCCAGCACTAGGGCGCAGGTTTGTGGATGAGGCTGGGTACAGGATCAGGGTGCTGATCTATTGCAAGGAATGTACTCTCCCTCTCTCTTAAGATCCCATCTCGTTGAGGATCCCCTTGCTCTCTGGGGCTATCCCCTCCATGGGTTCTTCCTAGTCCCCCTGAAGACCTGCAGAGGGTAGGTCAGAGGAACTCAACTCCGAGTTTTAAGGCAAATATGATCTCCTCCCTTCCCCCAGCCCTTCCGTGGATGTGCCTTGCCTGCTGCACTGAGCTGCTGTTTCTCCCTGCTGCACATTAGAATTCCCTGTGGAGGTTTTAGAAGCCGATGCTTGGGCCACAGTCCAGACCAATTAAATCGGAATCTTCTAAATATTGGGAGGCTGCCTGTGGCAGGCCTGGCCCTCACTGGGGGAGGACAGAGAGGAAAGCTGGCTAGAGGCCATGAGGGTGGTCAGGGGCTGGAAAACTGAGCACACTCCATCCACCTTCCCGGGGCACTCACCCACTCAGGAGCAGAATTTCGAGAGAAAACTGGTGCAGCTTGGTGCACACAAGCTAATCAAATGGTGGTTAGCTTCCACATCCACATCATTACCACATGGCAGGTATCCTGACCATCTCTGCCATGTAAGAAAGAGATTACGGCATGGACAGAGTCTGGTGATCCAGAAGCTTATATTTAATTAGAGTTATAGTCATGGAAGATACAAGTTCAGACTTTGGAATCATGAGCTCAAATCCCGACTCTGTCACATGCTTTGCTGTGTGTTCTTGGCTGAGTTACTCAACCTCTCTGAGTCTCAGTTCCCCAATCCATAAAAGGGGAATAATGATAGTTTCTCCCTCAAAAGGAAGCCATAATTATTAACTTGAAAGCACAATTATGGAGGATAAGAAGGATGTTCTAACTCCTTCTGTGGGTATGTATACAGAATTCTTTCCCACATTCTCCATAAGCAAGAAACAGAAAGGCAGAAAGTGAATTGGAGCAATCGACGAATATCACAATGAAATCTATGTCCTGGGAGATCCTTACACAAAGCCCAGAGCGAAAGGCAAGGTCATACTGTCTGTGCTTAGAGGTGGTACTGGGCACATGACCTCCAGGATCCTCCCTGGGTAATCCACATACCCTGTGGCAGACAGGATCTCCCTACAAAACCAGCAAACCGTCTGTCAACTTCTAAAATCTCAAGGGAGAAGGAACTATGTACCCTGGTTTCCAGGTCCTTCCAAACTCATCTTTTCTAGCATGCGGATTTGCCAAAGTCCTCCTTCCACTAGGACCAGGGATTAAGCACTGAAGGGCTTAAGCTACCTCACCTTTGGTAACCAGAGGCCTGGAATGGAGGGGAAAGCCATTCCAAACAGGAGGTCTTGGCCGGGCAAAGTGGCTCATGCCTGTAATCCCAACACTTTGGGAGGCTGAGGCAGGTAGATCACTTGAGGCTAGGAGTTCAAGACCAGCCTGGCCAACATGGTGAAACCCTGTCTCTACTAAAAAATACAAAAATTAGCCAGGCATGTTGGTGCACACTTGTAGTCCCAGCTACTTGGGAGGCTGAGGCAGGAGAATCGCTTGAACCCAGGAGGTGGAGGTTGCAGTGACCCGAGATCCCATCTCTGCACTCCAGCCTGGGCAACAAAGGGAGACTCTGTCTCAAAAAACAAAAAACAAAAACAAACAAACAAACAACAAAAAAAAAGGAGGTCTCACAACAGGTTGGATATTGGGGTAAAATATAGACAAGAGTCCATTAATAAGAGTTCATAGGGCCATGATGATGATTCCATGACATAAGGCATGTTAGCAGCTTAACATATAGCAAAGAATGAAACCGCCTTTGCAAAAATTATAACAGTAAATGATGACAGTGGAAGAGATCTGATCTAACCAACCCTCATCTTGCTTTTGACCTCCAAACTGCCCTTAGTCATTTCTGGACTTGGGCCAAGCTAACTCTGGGAGAAATTTAGTGTATAGTTTACATGATAACAGCCCTTCCCCCAAACTAAACTGCCTTTGTAAAACTAATGAAAGACTGCCAAGTGAGGAGGATGAAAGGAGCCTGATAAAGGATTACCAGCCATTATTCCAGAGGTAACAAGACTTGCAAGTTTCCCAATTACTCCCGCAGATAACATCACTGTTGTAGAATCACAGATTAGCCTTTTGAGATGTCTTTCGGTCTTTTGCCTTTCTGACTATTGCACAACCCCAACGTGAACTCATAAACCAGTCCTGCGACCCCACCCAGAAGAGGATTCAGAGAATAAGGACATTTTCCACACCCCTATGATTGCATCCCCAACCAATCAGCAGTACCCATTCCCTAGCCACCCCCTCTCCCTGTCAAACTATCTTTGAAAAATTCTAGCCTCCAAATATTCATGGAGGCTGATTTGAGTCTGTGTGTGTAAAGCTCTTTCCCTATTGTTCCCCTCTTGAGAAATCAGCTCTATCTGGAGAGAGGGCAAGAAGATCCCACTGGGTACTTACAAGAACTCAGTACACTGCATTCACCATGGCTGTTGGTGAATTCTTCACTTTTGAGGCTCTCCCAAACTTCCAACTTTGACCAGAAATGAAGGTGTCCTATCACATTCTAGTTTATCTTGAAGGCCCTAATTCTGATTTTCCAAAGTGTATTCTTAGGCGTCAGACTTTGGATGAAATATTCCAAACACATATGTCCACACAAACATATGTTTAAATGTTACATCTGACAGTGGCCACATCAGTCCGATGTGAAGTCATGTGATTTGAAGGAATCAAATGCACTTGCCTCTAGCAGTAAAGAGGAAGCCAGCAGTCTAAAAATGATTTCAGACTTCTAACAGTCTGTTTAGGAGAAGGCAACTGGGTAGACTCTGCCAAGTGAAGACATACCTCAGGAAAAACTGGAAAGTGATATAATGGAGAGAAGATGCTTGGGAATTAATAGTGTGCATGTAGGTAGGACTGAAGCACTTTTTGAATACAGTCTTCACATTGGCCAGATGAAAACAAGAGCAGTGATATCCAGCATATAGATCAACTTAGATGATACAACTTGACTATTTCTTGATTTATTACGTAGGTTTTCTGTATTTAAAAGTCTCTTTATAGATGATAAAAGCATGGATCTGTGTGATAGATAAGCTAATTTCTCATTTCAGAGGTCAGATTGGCAGGTTGCATTAAGATTTAAACCTTTTAAAATGAGGCCATGTCACACCTGAAATTTACTCAAGTAGAATTTTTGCCCACTAGCCGAGAAAGCCGTGGAAGTGTGAAACGAAATTTAGAATGAAGGTGCATTTAGCCCAGTCATCTCTGGCTTCTGTGGACTTGCTATTGTTAAGCAAATGTCACTACACCCCTAGAAGGGATGACTCACAGTGACTGCTGGAAAGGGGAGGAGTGGAACAAGGAGATTGAAACCTGAAATACCTGGCCCCTGTGTTTAAATGAAGATGCGTGGTTGGGTTTAATAAGAAATGTCTAATTGGGTTGTAATAAGAAATGCTAGAGAACTACTATTTCCACACTCTGGGCTGTGTCAAGTCTAATTGTTGATACCAGTATAATTGATTTTTACCAGTAGAATTGATATTGATCAATTCCAGTAACTGAAGGGTTCTTTTGAGCTAAAATAAATGTTTGTGAACTTGGAGCACCTTATCCTAAGCAAAATAAGCCAGATACCAAAAGACAAATACTGGGGCCAGGCACGGTGGCTCATGCCTGTAATCCCAGCACTTTGGGAGGCCGAGGCGGGTGGATTACCTCAGGTCGGGGGTTCGAGACCAGCCTGGTCAACATGGTGAAACTCCATCTCTACTAAAAATATAAAATTTGGCAGGGCACAGTGGTGCATTCCTGTAATCCCAGCTACTCAGGAGGCTGAGGCAGGAGAATCGCTTGAGCCTGGGAGGCGGAGGTTGCAGTGAGCCGAGACTGTGCCATTGTACTCTAGCCTGGGAGACAGAGCGAGACTGTGTCTCAAAAAAAAAAAAAAAAAAGAAAAAAAAAGACAAATACTGTATGATCTCACATATGTGGGATCTAAACTAGTCAAACTTAAAGAAACAGAGCAGAATGGTAGTTGCTAGGGGCTGGGAGTAGAGAAAATGGGGAGATGTTGATTAAAGAGTACAAACTTTCAGTTATAAGATAAATAAGTACTAGCAATTTAAAAGGTATGGCATGGTAATTGAGTTAATAATACTGTGTTATATACTTGAAGTATACTAAGGGAGGAGATCATAAGTGTTCTCACCACTCACACTCACAAAAGAACAGAAACGCCAAAAAAAAGACATAAATAAAACAAACATTGGTGACATGTATGGCTTAGTCAAATTTCTTTGAATCATATATTACATTTGACAAAGCTGGATAGTTAAAATAAAAGCAGGTTTAATTTGACTCTTTTTTAAATGGTTGCTGGGAAAATAAACTAATAATTGATGGCTTCTACCGAAAGACAGTGAAATGAAACACTTAAAGGCCTGTCATTCGTGGTAACAATTAGGTGGCCGGAAGAAAGCTTGTTTATAATCTGATCTGCCTTGTCAGCACAGCCCCCCTTTGTTGTTGGAGTTACAGACCACTGCTAATAGAGAAGGGGTTCCAGCACAGCAGGAGTCGGGGGACTGGGTGCAAGGGGACTGTGGAGCTGAGTGGCAACACATTCAGCAGCCAGGCTCCCTGATTTGAACCTGTCTCCACCGCTTCGGGACTGCAAGTTTCTCACCTCTCTGAGCCTCTATGCCCTCATCTGCAAAATAGAGACTCTGTCTCTTTATCTACAAATTTAAAAATGGAGTTAACAACAGCACCCACCTCACAAGACCCATTGTGAAGATTAAATGAGCAATGCATATAAACACTCAGATGAGTTCCCAGTGCTCCAAAAACATTATCAATCTCCGCAGTGGTGTTCAATGAGGTCAGTATATAAGGGGAAACTGTGGGGTGGGGTGGGGTGGGGGTTTGAAACAACTACGGCATGAATAATCATAGGTACCATCCATATTTGTACATCCAAAATATTTATCATGGGTGTCGGACGATTACAATCTACAAATTTCTGCCATTATGTTTGTTGTATTATAGAAAAGATTATGGGTGATGCTGTTAGTAACCAGGGATTCATTTTACCAGGACTGTAAATTTCTGAAATAACACATAGAGATAAAGTTGAGATGGATACGCAGAGGATGGCAGGTACCATGATAGCGTGATAATTGGACCAGCAGCCATGAATGATCACCTGAGACAGAGTTTCCATGTTAATGGGCTCTATCTGGTCCTTCTACAAGAGGACTTGATTTATCTCTGTGATATTTTTCCCAAAGAATCAGGCAACATTTTAAAGAAAACACAGGGCCCAGTGACATGGCTCACACTCATAATCCCACTGCTTTGGGAGGCTGAGGCAGGAGGATTGCTGGTGGCCAGAAGTTTAAGACCAGCTTGGTCTACATAATGAGATCCCGTCTCTAGAAGAATACAAAAATGAGCCAGGCATGGGGGCATGCACTTGTAGTCCCAGCTAGTAGGGAGGCTGAGGCAGGAGGATCGCTTGAGTCCAGGAGTTCGAGGCTGCAGTGAGTTAAGGTCATGCCACTGCACTCCAGCCTAGGCAACAAAACCAGATGCTGTCTCTAAAACATTAAAATAAAAGGCCGGGCACAGTGGCTCATGCTTATAATCCCAGCACTTTAGGAGGCCAAGGCAGATGGATCATTTGAGGTCAGGAGTTTAAGACTAGCCTGGCCAACATGGTGAAATCCCGTCTCTACTAAAAACACACACACAAAAAAAATTAGCTGGGCATGGTGATGTGTGCCTATAATCCCAGCTACTAGGGAAACTGAGGAAGGAGAATTACTTGAACCCAGGAGGCTGAGGTTGCAGTGAGCTGAGATCGTGTCACTGCACTCCAGCCTGGGCGACAGAGTGAGATTCCATCTCAAAAATAAACAAATAAATAAAATAAAAAAGAATACACATTTAAAGGAAACTCCTACTTTGGCCTGCGTGCCAGACACGCCCATCGTTTTATTCTTTCTCATAGGAAAACTGCCCACATCCTATTTTCTTTTCTTGTCATCCTTCCTGATGGATGGTTGGAAAAGTAACCCCTCCCCCTGGTCACAGCGAATTGGATCCTAGGGATCCCTGATCCACACTGACCCGTCAGTTTTTCTTTCCTGGGATTTTAGATTCTTAGGACATTCTAGATGTGAGAATTAGACATGGAGACTCAAGAAGCATCAACAAGGCTGAGAGAGGTGGTACTGATGCGTATCTGCAAAGAGATGTCATCGAGAAGCAGGGATGGTAGGCTGGGGGCCCCCCTACACCCCCCCCAGATGGAGCCATGGTTATCAGACTGCTGGAAGCTCTCTCATTCAGGTGGCACTTCTTGCCTCTGGGTGTCTTGAGATACACAGAAACAAGCCACGTCTTCTCAGCAAATACCCGCTTTACTCACTCTGGCTTGACAATCTACTTACAGCAGATGGAAGGTTGTAAAACTTAAATTCCTGATATCTCATTTTCCTTGGCATAATTAATTTTCTTGCGAAAAATGAATGCTTATCTTGTCTTGTAACGTACTACCTTCTGAGAATTGAAGGCAGAGGCTGCAGAAGAGCAGTTAAGTCACTTCATTGAGGAGATACCTGGAAAATTCGGGATGGTGGAAAAAGGACCTCACAAGGATCTGGGAAGATGAGTTGGCAAACACACACACACACACACACACACACACACACACACACACACACACTGCAATCAGAATTGCATATGAAAGAAGGAAAGGTTGAAGGCTTGGTGGGGGCAGGGAAGTGATATAATTGCGATAGAACCAAAGGGAGGGCAGGAATCCAAGATCAGACAGCAAATGTCAAAAAGGTTCTCTGGAAAAGGATTAAGGAAACAGGTAGCAAACACTTTGAGCTATCTGTGAACCATATGATAAAGAAACTCACCATATGGTGCAGGAAGATAGCAAAGCAGGCTGAAGTACAGGGAGGCGCTTTTGTCTGTAGGATTATATAACCACATCTAATGTATGTATGTATATGTCTGTGTGTGAATACATACCACTAATGAGATTAAAATTAGTAGAGACTCCCACACCAGAAGCTCAGACTTTAGAGAAGGCCTTTGTTCCTGGCATGAACTAAGCTGCCTTTTAATCTCCTCAGGCAATTTCTTCCTGTTAAAATTTGGTGCCGAGCTTGGCTCCAGACGACCATGCTGTGAGGCCAGGCGCGGTGGCTCATGCCTGTAATCCCAGCCCTTCGGGAGGCCGAGGCGGACAGATCACTTGAGGCCAGGAGTTCGAGACCAGCCTGGCCAACATGGTGAAATCCTGTCTCTACTAAAAATGTAAAAATTACTTGTGTGTGGTGGTGAGAGTTTGTAATCCCAGCCACTCGGGAGGCTGAGGCAGGAGAATTGCTTGAACCCAGGAGGTGCAGTGACCCGAGATCGCCCCACTGCACTCCAGCCTGGGTGACAGAGCAAGACTCTGTCTTAAAAAAAAAAAAAAAAAGACACTGCGGTCTGGGACCTGGAACTCTGGAATGTTCTCTCATGCTCACAGAGCATGGTAGTTAAGCACCCTGGCCTTCGGGGAGACAAGCTTGGAGGCTACGGAGGGAGGTGCTATTGAGATGCTGGAGCTGGAAAATAGGGCCGACTTCTCCATCAAATCCCACCAGGCACAGTGGCCCATACTGTTTTTAGGGTTCATAATGCACTTTAATTTTTTTTTAAATCGCAAGAAAAACAGTGAACTTAAGTGGAAATACATGTTTTAATATGCAACATTAACATATTTGTCATGCAATGCAGTCATGGGATATCATATTTTGCTCTTTTTTTCATGGAAGAAAGAGAAACCCACAAACGTCATTATGCAGCTTTGTAAACATTTAAGAGACAGGGTCTCCCTCTGCTGTCCAGGCTGGAGTGCAATGGTGTAATCATAGCCCACTTTAGCCTCGAACTCCTGGGCTCAACCAATCCTCTTGCCTCAGCCTCCAGAGTAGCTAGGACTACAGCTATGTGCCACTGTGTCTGGCTTTTTTTTTCTTTGAGATGGAGTCTCGCTCTGTCACCCAGGCTGGAGTGCAGTGGCACGATCTCGGCTCACTGCAACCTTCACCTCCTGGGTTCAAGCGATTCTCCTGCCTCGGCCTCCTGAGTAGCTGGGATTACAGGCGTGTGCCACCACGACTGGCTAATTTTTTTTTTTTTTTTTTTTGTATTTTTAGTAGAGATGGGGTTTCATTATGTTGGCCAGGCTGGTCTTGAACTCCTGACCTCATGATCCACCCGCCTCAGCCTCCCAAAGTGCTGGGATTACAGGTGGGACCCACCGTATCCAGCTGTGTCTGGCTAATTTTTAAACATATTTTTAGAGATGGGGTCTTGCTATGTTGCTCAGGCTGGGCTGGTCTTGAACTCCTGAGCTCAATCAATCCTCCAGGCTTGGCTTCTAGAGGCTCTGGGATTATAGCCGTGAGCCACCACACCTGGCCTCATTAGGAAGCTCTTATAATTGTTTTGTAACTGCTATTTCAAAAAAGACAAAAAGAGAGAAAGGCAAGGAAGGAAGAAAGAAAGGAAAAAAGGAAGAGGAAAGACGAGTGGTTTGGACTGGTCACGGTGGTTCACTCCTATAATCCCAGCACTTTAAGAGGGCAAGGCAGGAGGATTCCCTGAGCCCAGGAGTTGGAGACTAGCCTGGGGAACAAAGTGGGACCCTGTCTCTACAAAAAAAAAAGAAAAAAGAAATCAAAAAATTAGCTGGGTGTGGTGGCATGTGCCTGTAGTCCCAGCTGCTTGGCAGGCTGAGATGGGAGGATTGCTTGAGTCTGGGAGGTTGAAGCTGCAGTGAACCATGATCACGTCACTGCACTCCAGCCTGGGTGACTGAGTGAGACTCTGTTAAAAAAAAAAAAAAAAAAAAAAATCTTAAACTAGTGGTTTGGGAAGATGTGTGGACCCCAAAGTGGAGAAGTGATGGCAAGAGGCAACTGATATCACAAAACCAGCTTTCAAGGTCCTGCCTCCTTCCAGCTGTGTGATCTTGGAGAAGTCACTTAACCTCTCTGCCTTATAATTTCTATATAATAGAGTGATTATCAGTAACTACCTTCCAGGATTATGGTGAGAATTAATATGATATAATGCATGCAAATCCATGGCAAGGTCCTTGTCAATGAGCATGAGCTCCAAAACGTTGGAGATAACAGGCAAGGTGTGAGTGGAATTGGAGTGGGTGCAGCTGGGCGGTAGAGTTGGTAAGGGTTAGGAAAATGGAGGTTGAAGGTTGAAAAGGAACCAGTTAAGGAGTCACTGCACTCAACAGAGATGCTTCCAAGACTTGGGGAATCCCAAAAGGCTGAAGCCTGTGGAGGAGGTCAGAAAGGCAGAGGCTGGAGGAGTGAACGCCATTCTCATGGGCCCTCTTTGGAATCCCTGCGGATGACTCACAGTTCCAATGAGCACACGGCGTATGTGTTATTTACACATGGATAGGTAGTCAATAAGCACAGAGCGATGAGGAAGAACAGAAAACCCAGAGCCCTCCATCACTAGGAGCATGTGATTTGGCTAATGGCAGCAGCTTACACTGAAAATAAGGGATGCAATTTTTTTTGTTTTTTGTTTTTGTAGAGATGGGGTCTCCCTATGTTGCTCCATCTCCTTTTCAAATGATCCTCCTGCCTTGGCCTCCCAAAGCACTGAGATTAAAGGTGTGAGCCACTGCCCCTGGCCGCAAACTCTGCTTAGCATTTAGAGGGAAAGATGAGGAAATAAGAGGGAAAAATGACTAACCTCCTAGAACATGTTTGTGACATTCCAGGTAATCACTATTAAAACTAGGAAATTACATGGTAAGTATCAAGCAATCAAGATCCCAAAATCAGCTAGTCATAGCGCTCATGCCTGTAATCCCAGCACTTTGGGAGGCTGAGGCAGGCAGATCACTTGAGCCAAGGAGTTCGTGGCTGCAGTGAGCTACGATTGCACCACTGTACTCCAGCCTGGGTAACAGAGTGAGACCCTCTCTCGAGAAAAAAAAAAAAAAAAAAAAAAAGCCCCAAATCATACACATCTAAATCAAAGCTGATCTGTTTAATGCCATTTACTGGCTGTGTGACTTTAGCAAGTTATTTCAACTTTCTGCATCTCACTCTCCTTATCTGTAAAATGGGGACAACAGTAGCTGCATCACAGAGTAAGTGTGAGCTAATGAATACATACTAAGCACTTATAACAGAGCCTGGCACGTAGTAAGGACCCAAAAATATTAGGTGTTATCATCATCTTCATCGTCACCATCACCACCACTAGAATATAAGTTTCATGAGGGGCAGGCAGATATATTTGTTTGTTTTGTTCACAGACATTGCCTCTGTACCTACAAGGGTACCTGGCATATAGTAGATGCTCAATAAATACTTCTTGAATGAATGAATCCTTAGTTGTGCCTTTCAGTGGGAAGTTACTATAAAGGTGATGACTTCTCCCCAGAATAATGTATGAATTCCAATCTTATTACCAGTTCTCTTCCCCTCATGTCTGCCCTACTCCCCTGACCAAGCCAGGATGCCTCATGCTCAGATCTGGAGAGGTATGAGTTATGAGACTGCTGATAACCTGGGAGACAGATGTTTCTGAAAGTTGCTAAGGGGAGGAGACATAATACAAAAGGAGTGGGTGGGGAAGAAATGAAGGTAGCAAATCTCCAAAGAGTAGCTTTGCTGTCTGGATATATTTAGTGAGTAAAGGAGGGTGGAGGGAGGTCAAGATCACAGGAAAGATTTTCAAGGATACAGGGAGTGTTGAGCATATTCCTTATTTGAAGGAAAGGATATGGAGGAGGGGGATGAACAGAGACTTTTTGTAACTTCCAGATACGCACACAAATTATAACGAAAGACTTCACATTCTTAGAAATACCATGATAATCAAGCTGCCAAATCACCTCAATCTTACATTGTGTGAGTGTAGGATTTTATGACAGTTTTTCACCAAATGTGGTTCAGGTACTAGTACAAGGACAAAATTACTCTTCTTTTACTATATTCTCCTAAAACACATTAAAATAAATATATAACTGGTATATCAAACCAAACACATTAAAATAAGTATATAACTGGCATATCAAACTTGTGATTTCACATATATTATGGCTTAGGGCAATGTTAAGAAGAAGAAAAGGAAGTGAAGTTAAAGTCACTTTAAAGAAAAATATGATCACATAAAGGAGGCATGTAATGGCAAAGAAAAACCCACAACAGGTGCATAAATGACTAATATTTGGGAAACTTGGCCAAGACTATAGTCAACTCTGTTGTATAGTCTGAATTTTGAGCTACAAAAGTTGATGCCAACATCTTGGAGAGTGTCACACAAATGCCAAGTTTCTAGGGGTACCCTAGTGGAAGCGGCCACCACCAGACCTTTCACAGCCTCCTTAGTGATACACCCAGGCATTTAATGTCATTGGTTCAGTATCTTGGGATTATTTTAGGAAAGTCAAACACTAGATGGGGAAGTTTAATGGTTCTGTCTCTCACCTCTCTGCTTCTGATTTTAGATCATCTTAGATGCATAGACAGCAACAGAACTGGATGGGATTTTTAAAAAAGAAAAAATGTGATACCTGGGCACCTCGTTGCTATAGACACTTCACTTTTTCTTTGTAATTTCATAAGCTGCTGACTTCTTCCTACTTGACTTATTCCTGGCTCGTGCTAGGCTTCAAGAAAGTTACCACTAACACCTGGCGTGCTCCATGACTCAAACACAAAGAAATGCCACAGAGAAGAGGCACTTGAAGTTTTTTGTGTGTGGAGTGTGATACATTGGGAGCTCTAAAGGGAAAAGTCAGAAGGTCTTTTGTGTGTCACCAAGAAAAATTCCAGCCAGGGCTGAAAAGTAGGGAGCGCAGCTGAGACAACGCGTCATCCACCCAAATTGTTCTCCCGGCCTCCTTTGCACCGAAGTGTGGCCACGTGGCTACATTTTCTCCAATAGAGAGTAGGCAGAAGTGATTGGTGCCACTTCCCAAACTGAGACTTTTAAGGAGCAGCTTGTGCCTCCTCCACCCTGTGACTGCAGAGAAAACAAAGCTCTAGGGATTAATGGAGCCATATAGGACGGAAGGCACCTTGTCCCTTAATCACCATACGGAGAGAGTGGGTGGGGCCAGGCGCGCCTGTCTTAAACTTCTTAAACTTAGAAGTTTATTGAAAATTAAACTTCTATTATGTCTGAGCCAGTATATATTTGGGGGTCTATTTGTTACAGCAGATGAATCTACCCTAATAAAAGGAGTTTAGGTGCCCTGTCAGCCACACAAATTAACCAAGCCTATTTTGGGGGTGGGGGCCAGGAACAAGGAGACATTCTGAGATTTTCATTTACTATTTCCCCTGTTTGTATAGTTAACTTGACTCATCCTTTAGCTATAGCTCGAGCCACTTTTTCACAGAAGCCTTCTCTGGCTTCAACTAGGGCAAATCCCATACCCACAGGTGCCCATGGAACACACCAAACATCACAGTTGCTTTCATGCCTGTGTGATTTTTTTTAATGAATGTTTATACCTCCACTGCATTTTAAAAACTATGCATTTTTCAAAACTCAGAGAACGATACACTTAAGATATCTGCATTTCAGTATATGTAATTTTACCTTTAAAATAATCATTGCAAATATTGAATTCTGGTTAAATGGTACACATGCTGCATGTAAAGTGCACTTGCAGTTACCTGCAAATGTAAAGGGTACGGATTAAAGCAACTCACTTTAAAATGCATTAAAAAAGGGTTGATGGATGGATAGACAGATGGATACATGATAAAGCAAACACAGTCAAATGTTACTTGTGGAATCCAGGTGGTGGGTGTTACGAATGTTCATTATGCAATTATTTCAACTTTTCCAGTTTTTAAATTTTCACAATGAAATGTTGAAGAAAAAGTTTAATAAAAGGAGGGACCATGAGTATATTACACAAAAGGAATTGGTCTATATACATTTTATATTGCCAATCATAATGTTCCTTAATTTGCTTTTATTTTTATTTGATATTGTTACAAAAATCTTTCTATGAAGACAAATGATTGATTGATTGATTGATTGATTGATGATAGGTAGATAGAGGCTAGTAGGATAGATGATAGGTAGATAGATTACAGATGATACATAGATGATAGATAGATGACAGGTAGATAATAGATAGATGATAGGTAGATAGATGATAGATTAGATAGATAGATAGATAGATAGATAGATAGAGAGATAGACATATGCGTGTGCATGAGAGAGGGAAAGAGAGAGAGAGGAGAGAGTCACTTCATTTTCTTGTATTTATTATGAATATACCATTTGGGCTATTTCCATTTTCCAGTAAATACCATTTTTACATAGCTCTTCTGTGCTATTAGGTTTGAGCTTCTTTATAGTTGTAGATCTATGTCCACCATAGCACACCAGCTGCCTCCCCCAGCCCCCTTCTATCCCCCGACCCCATCTCAACTCACGTACATTAGCTCAGTTCCATCTGTAGGCAAGAGTCAGGGGTGTAAGAGAACAAGAAAACCTCCATTCAAACTTTCCTGCATATTATTTTTTAAAGACATGTATCATACAAATCATTACCACGAGCACATATGAAGTCTCAGAAGACACACAGTATTAGCATTCATTAAATATTTAATGCATGTTTATTAAGGCAGCACATTAGGGTTAGAGGAATCATGTCTATAATATAAAGAGTTATCCTTGTGCTGTGTATATGCTTGATCAAGTATTTGCTGTATTTACTTTTTAAGATAAGCTTGTATCATCAATCTGGATGGTACAGATCTGCCCAATTTATATATGTGCAGCATAATTTTGACTCCAGCAATCATTCAAGGTTCAATTCTTGAAAGATGTTGGCAAAAGTCAAGTTAAAGTTTCAAGGCATTATAAAAACAGAGAGTTAAGGATAAAATTCTAAGCACTATTAAGCAATAAATTAAAAACTACCTATTGGGTACTATGCTCACTACCTGGGTACAATATAACCACGTAACAAACCTGCACATGTACCCTCTGTAGCTGAAATGAAAGTTGAGAAATAAAATAATTTTTAAATGTGAATGATACATTTGAATGCTCTGTATTAAAAGTCCTAGAAGGCATCTACCTCCGAGTAAGCCAGCCATGCCAACAGGCCCTGCTTTGGTATGATAGCCCTTCCAGGTAAACACTTTTTCCTGTTCAAAAAAACAAACTCTCCAGTTTTCTTCTTTTGGAAGATTTTGAAACGAGCTTACATATTTGAAATTCAATGTCCTTCACTCTTGCTTCCTGCTTTGTTCCATTTTTACAGGTCTTACCAAAGGCTTGTGCCATTCCCTAGTCACCCCACAAATTATTAGTGGGGTTGTTGTTGTTGTTGTTGTTGTCGTCGTTGTTTGAGACAAGTGTCTTGCACTGTCACCCAGGCTGGAGTGCAGTGGCACGATCTCAGCTCACTGCAACCTCTGCCCCTGGGTTCAAGTGATTCTCCTGCCTCAGCCTCCTGAGTAGCTGGGAATACAGGTGCCCACCACCATGTCCAGCTAATTTTTGTATTTTTAGTAGGGATGGGGTTTCACCATATTGGCCAGGCTGGCCTTGAACTCCTGACTTTGATCTGCCTACCTCGGCCTCCCAAAGTGCTGTGATTACAGGCGTGAGCCACCGCTCATGGCCATTAGTGTTTAAAAACATATTTTATTTTGTTTTGTTTTCCCTGGGTTAAGGGAGGTGGAAACAGATTACCCCAAAGCCCGATCTCTTTCATCTTCAGAAGGGGAAGAGCAAATCACTGCAGCTGTGTTCTTCTGTTTATGGAGATTGATCTATATACCTAACCAGACTGCAAAATGTTCAAAGTTGGAATTCAAATACAAAACCTGCATTAATTTACAACCCTGGTCGGCAATACTAGAGTTGCAAAGGACTACTCTGTTTTAAAGGCTCATAGAGGTGTTTGTTATTCTACTTTGCTTTCATGACATATTGTTGTTTTCATCTATGATTTATTTGATGCTACATCTCCAGTCTGGAACAGAGCTCTCAATGATTATAACAGTTTCCATGGAGACATATGATCTATCCTCTCATTGCTCCCCAGTGATCCATTCTCCCACGACTCCACCCACTATCCCCCAACCCCCATCCTTCCCATGGGATCCTCCAGAACTTCCAATCCTCCATCAAACATCCTCTCATCTGTTTTGTTAAGTGATCAAAAACAGGCACAGTACACAAACTTTTGAGTTAACAAGGACAAGAATAAAAATGTTAGATTACCTCAGGGGGACGGGAAAGACACAAATTAACACAATAAAAGTGTTCACATAGGGAGAGCAGCAGCAGTGAGTGGTCAGAGAAGGATGTGAACTTGGGTAGGAGCAGGACTTCTCAGTGTTTATCCTTTTAATATAATCTTAATGATGAACCATGTGAATGCATTGCTTATTAAGAATATCATGGCCAAGCGCAGTGGCTCATGCCTGTAATCCCAGACCTTGGGAGGCCAAGACAGGTGGATCACCTGCGGTCGGGAGTTCAAGACCAGCCTGACCAACATAGAGAAACCCTGTCTCTACTGAGTGGAAAATTAGCTGGGTGTGGTGGCGCATGCCTGTAATCCCAGCTACTCGAAAAGGCTGAGGCAGGAGAATCACTTGAACCCGGGAGGTGGAGTTTGCGGTGAGCCAAGATCGTGCCATTGCACTCCAGCCTAGGCAACAAGAGAGAAACGCTGTTTCAAAAAATATATATATATATTTTTATTTTAATTTAAATTTTATTTTATTTTAAATTAATTTAATTTATTTAATATATATATATAAAAAAATATATATATATATTTTATATATATGTGTGTTTGTATATATGATTTAGGACAGGTGCAGGGGCTCACACCTGTAATCCTAGCACTTTCAGAGGCCATGGCAGGAGGACTGCTTGAGCTAATAAGTACTTGAACAGCCTGGGAAACATAGTGAGATCACGTCTCTACAAAAAAATACAAAAATTAGGCCAGGCGCGGTGGCTCATGTCGGTAATCCCAGCACTTTAGGAGGCTGAGGTGAACGGATTACATGAGGTCAGGAATTCGAGATCAACCTGGTCAACATGGGGAAACCCTGTCTCTACTAAAAGCTACAAAAATTAGCCAAGCACAAGGCTGAGGCAGGAGAATTACTGGAACCAGGGAGGAAGAGGTTGCAGTGAGCTGAGATGGCGCCATTGCACTCCAGCCTGGGCAACAGAGTGAGACTCTGACTCAAAAAAACAAAAACAAAAACAAAAATTAGCCAGGCATGGTGGTGCATGTCTGTAGTTCCAGTTATTCAGGGGACTGAGGCAGGAGGACTGCTTGAGTCCAGCATGTCGAGGCTGCGGTGAACCATAATGCACCACTACATTTCGGCCTGAGTGAGACTCTGTCTCAAAAAGAAAAAAAAAAAAGTGCTCATTTAATTTTTAAAAACTCAGCTTATTAGAACCTCTTCTTTATTTAGGCCACTTTCTTCCCCATCATCAGAGAAACTGCTCCATGTTTGAAATCTAAATGCCTCAATTCTTCCTAACATTTTACGTATCTTGACCTCATCCATTTTTTTTTTCATCCCTAGACTTCTAAAATCCCTTTTTCCCACCCAGGTGATGACTCCCTTTATGCTAGACGTCTTCCCCAACCCAATCTAGATACCACTTCCATTCATGTATTCAACACACTTTTCCTGAGCACTTGGTACAGGCTCTGTGGATCTGCAGCGGACATCTCTCTTCCCAGAATCCTTAACTCTCTTTCTTCCATAATCTAGTTCACTGATTCTACTAATCTCACCCTTAGCTCAAATCCACCATCTCCTTCTCCATCTCTACCCCAGGGATGCTCAGAGCTGCTGGTAAAAACCATACAACGTTGTGGACCACTGCCAACTGCCTATTCCCAACCTTACGGACTGGATGGGCCATCTTAGTGGCTGCCCTTACTTTCTATTCCCATCCCATGCTGAGGCTCTTCAGACTTTCAGCCATCATTTCAGATTCCTTGGTCCATCTCAGCGGATACCCTTGCCACCCACAGATAGAGAATCCATGCATTCAGTCTGGGCACTGAATGAATTCCATCCCTAGGCTCTGAGAACACAGTGGTGACCAGGACAGAGACGATCCCTATTCTTGTGGAGCTTAGACCTTAGAAAGGGAAGAGAGAAAAATCAACGAGGACACAAGAAAAGCATTGCTCAGTAATGGGTGCTATGAGAGAGTTAAATATAACGGACAGTGAATGAGAGGCAACTTTGAGTGGGTAGTTGGGGAAGATTTTTCAGAAGAGGTGGCGTCTAAGTTGAGATGTGAATTGCAGGAAGGAGCCGGCCATGCAAACAGCAAAGTGAGCAGAATCACAAAGCTTCTAAGAGGGAAAGGAGCTTTGTGTGTTTCAGTGACCCAAGAGCTGAGGTTGTGGCCAGAGCACAGTGGGTGATGGGGAGGAGGAAAAGAAGAAAAGAAGTCACACAGAGAACAAGGGCCAGATGATAAAGGGTGATACAAGCTAAGGATGTAACACAGAATTTCTTCTAATTGGATGGAAAGTCATTGGAGGGTCTTAAGCAGGGGAGCTCCTTGACTTAATGTAAGCTTTAAAAAATTATTAGGGCTGTGAAGTAGAAAGTATATTAATTATAGGCAACAAGATTGGGATTGGGATTAACCATAGGCAAGAAGATTGGGATTAATTATAGGTAACAAGATTAATTATAGGCAACAAGACTAGGACTGGGATTAATCATAGGTAACAAGATTGGCACTGGGATTAATCATAGGTAACAAGACTCGGATTGGGATTAATTATAGGCAACAAGATTGGGATTGGGATTAATTATAGGTAAGAAGATTGGGATTGGGATTAATTATAGGCAAGAAGATTGGGATTGGGATTAATTATAGGCAACAAGATTGGGATTGGGATTAATTACAGGTAACAAGATTGGGATTGAGAAGCCACTGAGGAGTTTCTGCACTTATCCAGGTGATACTAATGGTTTAGACTAGGGTAGTATTAGAGAGATGAAGAGAAGTTAGTGAATATGTGATATACTTTGAAGGAACTGTCAGCGTTCGCCAGGGCATTATACATGGTTGCGGGGGGCAGTGGGCAGGGATGGTGGGAATACAGCAAAGAGGGAAACTCAGGGATAACTCCCAGGTTTTTGGCTTATGCTACATAGATGGAAAATAAATTTATATTTTTTGCACACCTGAGTTCATGGTATGAGATTTATGCTAGACATCTTCATGGCACGCAAAGGGACTAAAAACCCCAAAACAACACTAAACGAGTCAGAAATACTTATAACACAATCTCAACTTCAGTAAAACAGCATCTCGCAGTATCTATAAAAGCATCCAGAACCACTCTACGAGTCCCAGGGTCACCCTTCCACTGTGCTACTGTTTGAAAGGAACCATTTCCGTCCTCGGCTGTCAGAGTGATCTTTTCCAAAAGGCAAATCCGATCGTATCACTGCTCTGCTTAAAAACGTTCAATGGCTCCCCGCTGCAATGTGAAGGAAACCCAAACTCCTCACCGTAGCTTATAAGATTTGCATCCTTGGGTCCTGCTTGTCTCTGCAACATCACATCCTATACCTCCTTCTACTAGCGACATTTTGCCCCAACACCTTCTGATGGTTCCTAGGACGCACCCAGCCTGTCCCCACCTTGGAACTTTTGCACTTGCTCTCTTCTGAGAACATTTTTTCCTAGCTCTTTGAAAGTATAGCTAGTTCTTTCTCATCCTCCAGGTCTCAGCCTATGTGTCACCTCCTCAGACTGTCTGAACGGGTCCCCTTTTTGTTTGTGAGAGAGCACTCCATTCACTTCCTTCATGGTATTCATTACAAAGTGTGGTGTGGGTCTATTTACTTCTCACTCTCTCTCCCACTAGGACGTCCGTCCCATAGGAACAGCAAATGTGCCTGCCTTGTTAGATGTTCCTTCCAAAGCAGGTGGAGTCACCAAATCATACCATACCTTGCCAAAGCTGCCTTTCCCCAGCACCATTAGGAAGTTAAAATCAGTCAGTTTCATCCGGTCTCTGTTGCCATTGTTGTCAAATTTGGAGACAGTATTGGTCGTCTTTTCTTCCGGGACCTTGGTTCCCTGACTGATCTTGGCCCTCTGCAAAAGGGAAGCACACAGAAAACATGCTCAGGGTTTGAGGATGATCTTGTAGGAAGACACAGGCACACAGTGGGACGCTGTGGTTCCTGCAGCTCCGGCACCCTGTTCCCGTGGAAAGCATGGCCGTGCATCACTCCACAAGCCTGAAACCTGTCGGATATCCTTTGCACTTCCATCTTTCTTTGATCCCTCATGTCTCAACCATAACCAGGAACTGTCATTTCTTTCCTCCCAGCTGTCTCTAGAATTCATCTACTCCTTTCCATCTCAACCACCACTACCTGCCATCATCTCTCACCTGCACAAGGCACATTGCTTTCCTTTACACTGGGCTTCACACACAACCACAGTGAGTCTCTCACCCAACCAAGTCCCCTCTTGCTTAAAATGCCACAGTGGCATCCCATTATTTTCATGATAAAGATTGAGGTGCTTTCATGGACTTATATGTTCAGGCCCTACCTGGCTTTCCAACTCCATCATTGCTAGGGTGCTTCTTCCCTACAACATAGCTTCACTCTCCTTTCACTCCCCTGGATGTCCCAGGCCCCTCCAACCACAGGGCCTTTGCATCTGCTGCTGCTACTGTGATACAAATGGCTATTCTCTCCCCTTCAACAACCCAGCTAGGGGTTTACATCTTCATGTCCTCAGGGAAGCCCTCATCGATTCTCTCTGTCTGCACTAGCTTCTCCTCTGATTTTCTTCATCCACTTCTCTTCCCATTAATACTGGAGGATAACTGCCTGTTCTCTTGTTTCCTTCCAATAAACTGGAGACTCTCTTGTGGACAGGGAATATTTCTCATTCTCTGTGGTCTTCCTGACAACTAGTATAGTTCCCAGCTAAATATTTGTTGCATAAATAGATGAATGAGGGCCATGTGTGTCCTCAGTGCAATGGGAGAGGGACTCCTTGCCATGAGTGGAGGAATGGGGCTCAGAGTGGCAGCAGGCGCTTTGGAATGAGACAAGAACCGGAAGCCATGAGCAGGAGACCTGCAGCTACCAGGACTTTGTTACTGGATTCACTTCTAGCAGAGAGAAAACTGTGGAGTTAAAAGCTCATGTGTGGCTGAGCACAGTGGTTCACACTTGTAATTCCAACAATTTTTGAGGCTGAAATAGGAGATTCAATTAAGGATAGCAGTTTGAGAACAGCCTGGGCAAGATAGCAAGACCCTGTCTCTACAAAAATAAAGAAAGTTAGCCACGCATGGTGGTGTGCACCTGTCATCCCAGCTACCTGGGAGGCCAAGGTGGGAGGATAGCTTTAGCCCAGGAGTTAGAGGCTGCAGTGAGCTGTAATCACACCACTGCCCTCCAGCCTGGGTGACAGAGTGAGATCCCACCTCTCTCTTACTCAAAAAAAAAGCCTCGTGGTAGAATTCTCTGACATGAATCAGCTGTGTGGTGCAGAACACATGAGTTAAGTCATAACACTCCTCTGCCCAATATATATACCTTCCCACTATTCTCAAAGTAAAAGCCAAAGACCACAGATGACTGAGTCCCTCTGGACTCCCTCTGATTTCAGTCTCCTTTCTACTTCCACACTGGCCTCCTCGCTGCTCTCTGAATGCACCAAACACGCTCTTACCCCAGGGCCTTTGCACCTGCTGTTCCCTCTGCTCAGAGCACTCTTTCTCCAGAACTCTCTCACCTCTAATAAGAGGGCTCTGCCCTGAACACCCTACATAAAATTGCTCTCAGCAATCGCCATCTGCCTCACTTACTTGATTTTCTCTAAAACACTTGTCACCACCTTACAAACCATATATTTACTTGTTTCCCAATTTATCGTCTTTCTCCTTATACCAGAATGTAAGCTCCCCGAGAGCAAAGATTTTGTCTGTTCTGCTTTCCACTGTTTCCCTGGTACCTAGAGGAGTGTGGCAAAGAGAAGGCATTTAATTGCATTTGGTGATTGGAGCTTCCTAAACATTCATCACCTTTTCAAGACAACGGAGATAATGACATGAAATGATGTATCACAGAGTCCTTAGTATCATTCCTGGCACACAATAGATGCTCAGTGAACGGTACCTATTATTATTGTTGCATTATTTGGTTGTTTTGAAGATAAAGAGGCAATATAAATCTTTCCAAAGTTTTGAATATCAGGGAAGATTCATTCATTCATTCAAAAAAACATTTATTAAGGCTGGATGTGGTGGCTGATGCCTGTAATCCCAAAGCTTTGGAAGGCTGAGGCAGGACTGCTTGAGACCAGGAGTTCAAGACCAGCCTGGGCAACACAGCCAGACCCCATCTAAAAAAAAAAAGTTTAATTAGCTGGGCATGGTCACAGTGGGCCTGTAGTGCCAGCTACTTGGGAAGTTTAAGGCAGGAGAATCCCTTAAGCCCAGGAGTTGGAAGCTGCAGTAAGCTATGATCACTATATTGCACTCCAGCCTGGGCAACAGAGCAAGACCCTGTCACAAACAAACCAACAAACAAACCAAAAATTCTTATTGAGTACCTGCTACATGATAGGTGCTGCTCTAGGTGCTGAGGGTACATCAGAAGGCAAAAAGGATGCAGATACTCTCAAAAAAGGTGCATTCTAGCTGGGATTGGGTCCTCCAAACTGTGTCCAAAAGGTATGTTGGGGTTGCTGAGGCAGATAAACTGGTATTGGCAGCAGGAACGGCATTTATGGAACAGAGGGGAAGACACATTCAAAGAATGAAACATCATCGGGCTGGAGCATGAAATGCAAGGCAGATATGACACAGGAGGCAGACAAAGGGTTGAAAGGACCTTAAGAAATTCAGGCTGACTGCAAGCATGACAAGTAGCCTTTGAAAGGTTTGAAACAGGGCTATGGTATGACCTTAAAAATTTAAAGGGAGACTCTGAGTGGAGAGAGGAGACCCCCAGCATGTGGGCCGGGGGATCACTAGGAAGTCACTGCATTATTAAGGAGAGAAATGATGAGCCAGACATGGTGGTGTGTGCCTGTAGTCCCAGCTACTCGGGAGGCTGAGGTGGGAGGATCAGCCCAGGAGTTGGAGCCCAGGAGTCAGAGGTTGCAGTGAGCCATGATCGCACCACGGCACTCCAGCCTTAGTGATAAAGGGAGACCCTGTCTTAAAAAAACAAAAAATGATGGACTCAGTTGTCTGCAGTGTAGATGGAACAAAGTGGACCTGTTTGGGAGACAGACTGACCCCAGGTGGGTAGCACATTGGGCAAGGGAGAAGGGAGATCGGAGATGAAGGACAGCTCCAGCTTCTGTTCCGGCCAACTGGCAGGATACTGGTTCTTTCCACTGAGATGAGAAGAAGCGGAAGAGGAGTAAGTTTGGAAGTGTGGGGAAGAGATGACTGGTGTGATTTCAGACATGTTGAGATCCCCTCTTCCCCACAGCAGCTTAAAACTGCAAGGTTTATTTCCCCCTCATGGGATGCATATTCCACTGTTACCACTTAGGAACCATGGCTAACAAAGCATCCACTATTTTTCTCTTTATTCATGTTTTGAAAATCGAGCTGGGCACCGATTTTCACATGCACGGCTCTGCGAATTTTGACAAATGCGCACATCCATGTAACTCAAACCCCAAATAAGACGGGGAACATTTCCATCACCCTCCAAAAGTTCCCAGTCGACCCCCCTCCCACTAAGGCGATCTCTGTTCCGGTTTCTATCCCATAGGTCAGTTCTGTCTGTTCTTTATTCAGCTGAACGGCATCGTAGAGTATGTACTCTTGTGCCTGGCTTCTTTCGCTCATCAAAATGTTCTTGAAATGCATCCATGTTTTTGCATAAATCGGTAATTTGTCTCTTTGTATTGCTGAATGGCACTCGTTATTGATGTTTATCCCGTCTCCTGTGTATGGGCATTTGAGTTGTTTCCTCTTTCGGCCTACTAACAATGCTGCTGTGAACATACTTGGTCAGTTTACTTTGCAGTAAGATATGTTGAGGTTTAACCCACGTGTAAATACCCAGTAAGCGGTTGTATACGTGGGTTTGGGGCTTGAGCAAAGATATCTGAACCGGAGACAGATTTGGGGTGCAGAGGCAGTGAGGGGGTAGTTAAAAGTACAAAGTTATCTTATTTGCAATGGAGACTGCAAACTAAAGACCCAGCATAGGACAGAAGCTGTCTCACCTTTCTTGGGCTATGTCCTCACACCCTCCTAAATCATCACCCCCAAGCTGGCCTGACCCAAACACATTCCCTCCTCCCCTCCCCGCTCCACCCCCCCATCACCTTATCACCGTGTGTCCTGCCTTCTTTGAATCCTGGCTCAGGACCCATTGGATTCACACACTCCGTTCTCCAGACTGTGAAGATCCAAGTCCTGCCTGTCCCAGTCCTCAGTTCCCATCCTGGGAACCTCTCCATCCACCTGCAGGTCCCAGCACACACTCCCCATGAAGCGTGAGCACAGACCTCAAACTTCCCGATTTCTTCATTTGACTTTGATTAGCAAAACAGATAAGGACTTTTTTTGGTGGGGGGCCGGGGTGGGGTGGGGTTGATTTTTTCCTTGTCCTTCAAGGAGCAGCTAACAGCCTCATCCCTCAGCGCTAGGAACTCCCTTCTCTCCTCTGAATCTGGGGCTGGCAGCCCTCTTTCCTCCCTCCCTCCCAGCTTGCTTTTACAACATTTCCCATGGGCATGTTAATTTAACTTCTAGAATCTAGATCAGAAGACTAATAACCCTGGGAAAAAAAAGAAGTCTAATAACCCTGTTGATCTGGTCTGCACAGTGTTTGCTGTCATTTTAATATTTAATTAGTTGCCAACTGTTGAAAATTTGGAGATATGAAAACCCAGATCCCCAGCTTCTTTTGAAGAAGGGGATCTGCTAACACTGGGTGATGCAAGCTCTTTCGCCTTCTTTTTGTTTGCCTGGCTCCTGAAAACACCTGGGTTTGTAGCCCCTACACAGTGAGCCTTCAGAGGACAGGAGCCCCGTCCTTTGTCCTTTGAAATATCCCATTGTTCCAAGGGGACAATGCCCAGGACACACTGCATCAAAGAGCGAACATTTTAAAATTGAGGCACAAATTAAACTCATCCTTTATCTTGCTGGGTAGGATGTGCTTGAAGAAACAGGAATACGCTAATGGTTGCCTTTTCATGTCTGCAATTTAGAGCCCTAGAACTCAACGCTAAGAGAGAAAGCAAATAGCATTTCTGAGCAAAGAGCCAAGTCACCTTCCAGAGAGCAAGAGGGGACAGTGGAGAAGCCCCAGCAGCCAGGCTCTGGGCTCCACTCCTGATGATGAATGCCTGTCCTGGCTAAAACTGCAGATTCCTCTGCCACTCCACCCCTACAAGGAACTACTACAGGCACTCCCAGCTACCCAGCAGTGGGGCAAGGACCTCTGTAGGCTAGGAGTCCCTGTAGATTCTCCCTAACCTCCAAGCAGCCCTTCCAAAGCCCAGAAAGAGGATGTTCTGAGCTTTATTTATCCCAAAGGGGGAGCTGATAATTATAACAACAACCATGATGCTAGCATCTAACATCTGGATGTGTATGACGTGTAAGACACTCTGCTAAATGCATTACCTCATTCAATCCTCACATAACCTCATGAAGTAAGAAGTACTATAATTCCCCATTTTACAGGTAGGGAATCAGAAGCTCAGAGAGACGAAGCAACTTGCTTATAGCCACTCAGCAAGGAGGTGACAGAATTGGGGTTCAAATCTAGGCAGTCTGGCTCTCATGCCATCACACTTAACCATTAGGCTACATTGCACAGATACGATCACTGGTGTTCTTCCAAGACACCACCAGCATGCTACTCTCTACACCTGGGGCTGCTAACAGCAAACACCTGCGATTCTTTGTCTGCAGCTTATTTTCTGGTTGTAGGAGCAGGCACAGCGCACAGGGCACACTGAAAGTGCTGGTGGGTGGATTTCCCTGGGAGCAGCCCTTAGCCTGCAATGGAAGGAGAGCCAATGGATAACCCCTCAGCTTCCCGTCCCTTGATTGGGAAATTCTGAGGCATGCATTCTGCGCTGACTAGAGAGTTCTCCAGCAGGGTTAAACCCTAGCTGCCCACAGCGGTAGCTTGCTTGATAATACTTTCCTGGCTTCCCACCTTTTCTGGCAATGCTTCTTTATTAACTTATGGTGCTTCCAGGATCACCTCCCAAATAAAGTACTTGCACTTGAATCCTTATAGTCTGTTTCTGGGGAAAACTCAAACCCGGGACAACCAGTGGCTCTGGGGCCTTGAAAAGTTACTTAAACCTCTGTGGGCCTCAGTTTCTTCATTTGTAAAAGTAAAATGGCGTGATAACAGTACCTACCATTCTAGGTTGTTGTAAGGATTAAATTACTGGAGTTAATATTTGCAAAGCACTTAGAATCCTAAATGGCACACAGTAAGCACTTTGTTAAATAAATACATTTTAAGACTCTGAGAAATCCTACTGTGCGCCATCCAAAATGGAGTCTTCTCTTCCCAAGCCCACGGTCGACTGAAAGCCCCCTAACCAAACAGAGCCAGCTCTGACGTTCTGAAGTATATCACGTGTGGCAACTGCACCAAGCTCACACTACCATGAAATTCCATTACCCCAATTCTAGCAGCTCGATTTTACTGTCACTCAGGATTCCTCCAGATAAGAGGCTTGAAAGTAATTTTTGAGTCATTCCGGGTGCTAATTGGTTATCGCCCAGGGATTACATTTCTCACGTTCAAGGTCAACTGAAATTCCTCTGTAAGCCTGAGAACAATTTTCGGTCTGTTGGAAACATTTTTTTTAATCAACAACTACAGTATGGAGCGATTATAATTCAGGCATAAACAAGCTTTTGCAGGCTCTTGCTAGAAATAAAGGAGCACAATTTGTTGCATGCGGACAAAACAGTCTCCTATTCCAAGCCAATTACCGGCCCAGACAAATGTACTGTTTGCGTAGAAAATCTTTTCCTTGGTGTTCTGAAATGTCCCCCCAGCTGCCCCAGGACAGAAGAAATCATTTTGTAAAACTGAGACTTCACTGTATACAAGAAAATACCGGCCTTGTGTTTTTCACCCTTAATAGTACATTTCTATAACAGCGGCAAATGGATACTTCACCCGCAAGTTGGGGGAAAGAGATGGAAAGCGTTCTCTGGAAGGACGGCCTTCCTGTCTTAATTTTTATCAAACAGCATCCAGTTTTTAGTTCTACTTGGAGGGAAGATGCTTTTATCAGTTCACTTGGGCTTCAGTCCAAGACTTTGGGAACAAGCCTCTGTTATCGAGGTCACTGGAGAATGACTGACAAGCTCAAGGCCAATGTGTCCGTTCCACTTGTTTCCAGGAAGGGAGGGCCCCACTGGGTCAGAACTATCACTATCTTCCAGCATGTAGGGAAGGCACAGGCTCAAGACAAGGAATTTGGGAATACAAGTTATTTCTTTTTTTATTTTTATTTTTTAAAAAAATATATTTTTTATATAATGAGGCAGAGTCACTATGTTGCCCAGGCTGGTCTCGAACTCCTGGGCTCAAGCAACCCTCCTGCCTCGGCCTCCCAAAGTGCTGGGATTATATGAGTGAGCCACCATGCCTGGCCCCTAAGCACTATTTCTATCAAGTTGAGGGAAAAACAAACTTGATAGAAAGTTTGTTTCTTTCAACAACCTTGTCCTTTATCTTGCTGTGTACGATGTGCCTTCAGAAACAGGAATACGCTCACTAATGGTTGCCTTTTCATGTCTGCAACATAGAGCCCTAGAATTCAAAGCCGCCTAACCAAACAGAGGCAACCAACCCTGACATACTGAAATACACCACGTGTGGTAACTGGCTCTCAGGATAAATGCTAAAATCCTTGGGATATCACGCCTGTAATCCCAGCACTTTGGGAGGCCGAGGCAGGCGGATCACAAAGTCAGGAGATTGAGACCACCCTGGCTAACACGGTTAAATCCCATCGCTACTAAAAATACAAAAAATTAGCCAGGCGTGGCAGTGGGCACCTGTAGTTCCAGCTACTCAGGAGGCTGAGGCAGGAGAATGGCATGAACCCAGGAAGCGGAGCTTGCAGTGAGCCGAGATCGGGCCACTGCACTCCAGCCTGGGTGACAGAGCAAGACTCCATCTCCAAAAAAAAAAAAAAAAAAAAAAAATCCTTGGGATAAATGCTCTTGGGTAAACACTCTTGGGAAAAATGCTCTTGGATAAATGCTCTTGGAATGAATGCTAAAATCCTTGGGATAAATACTCTTGGGATAAATGCCAAAATCCTTGGGATAAATACTCTCGGGGTAAGCACTCTTGGGTAAATGCTCTTGGGATAAATGCTAAAATCCTGGGGATAAATACTAAAATCCTTGTCAAGGCCAGCACAGCCCTGCATACTCTGACCCACACCTACTTCCCCAGGCTTGGACTCTCTTTGGCTTTCTCTGTTCTACCCAGGCTGGTCTTCTTTCAGTCTCACATGGTTGCTATATAACCCCCAACCATAGGGCCTTTGCACATGCTGTTTGCAGAATGGAATACATTTTCCCCTCTTTTTACGTGGTAAACTTCCATTGCTGTTTCCTCTCTGACACCTCCCCATCCTCTCAAACTACGTGACATTTCTTTTGTACATGTTCTCGAGGTACCTGATCTCTCTTTCACAGGACTTTACATGGTCTTTACACATTTTTTTATTTGCTTGTGTCATTATTTGATGAATAATAATAATAAAAATCCATTTCATTTTAGCTATGCTATTATACACATTTTTGGGGAGTTAGTAGGCCATCATGGCTTATCTAGAATTGATCATCTCCCACCAGACTCAGTGTATTGAGTTTGTGGGAACAAAATAATGTGTTTTCCCTCAGGAAACCACTAAAATCACTCAATGCACACATAATGTAAGCATTCAAACCTATCTTCCCCCAAACATTTTATTTGTAAAGCAGGGATGTGTCCTATACACCTGCTGCTCTTACGTAGCTGAAAATGGTGTTTATTTGTCCCCATAGAAGGAAAGGGGTTTATCTCAGGTAGAAGTATAGCCAGCAATGTAACTCAATGTCACAGCCAAGGGCTTTCCATTTGATAAAACTATTCTCTGGGAAGATCTACCCCCAGGGTATTTCATGAAGTCATTAGCACAATCAATTCCATTCGTTAACTATATAGCACCATTTTGCCAATAGAGCCAATCCGGATTCCATCCATCAACAAGCCTAGTTGACTCAGCCTCCAAAATATATCACTTCTCTGTCTACTCTTTTTTTTTTTTTTTTTTGAGACCAAGTCTTGCTCCATTGCCTAGGCTGCAGTGAGCCAAGATCGCGCCACTGCACTGCAGCCTGGGCAACAGAGCATTACTGATCGTGCAGTGACGCGATCTTGGCTCACTGCTGCCTCTGCCACCCAGAGCAATTCTTGTGCCTCAGCCTCCCAAGTAGCTGGTATTAAAGGCATGCACCACCATACTTGGCTAATTTTTTTGTGTTTTTAGTAGAGACGGGGTTTCACCATATTGGCCAGGCTGGTCTCGAACTCCTGACCTCAAATGATCTGCTTGCCTCAGCTTCCCAAAGTGCTGGGATTACAGGCGTGAGCCACCACGCCCCGCCCTCTGTCTACTTATTTCATTCACCGTGACTACCATTCCAGTCCATCAAAATGGTGGGCAGTGAATAAGCACTTTTGAAGAAATGTCTAAGTCTGAATGCAGACAGGGAAGCGGGAATAACTTCATAAGGCAAGGGCATTTAATTGGGGTCTTGAAGGATTAATCAGAGTTTTCTAGGAGACGAAACAACCTTGCAAAGGCTCAGAGTCATGAAAAGTCTTGGTAGGAACCATGCCATCAACAGGAAAATCAGCACAGCAGCAAACCTAACTGGTTCCCATTGATGAAAGAAAGGAGATGAAGAAAGAAGAGAGAGAGAGAGAAGATAGAGGAAGAGAGAGAGAAAGAAAGGGGAGAAAGAAAGAAAGAAAGAAAGAAAGAAAGAAAGAAAGAAAGAAAGAAAGAAAGAAAGAAAGAGAAAGAGGAAGGAAGGAAGGAAGGAAGGAAGGAAGGAAGGAAGGAAGGAAGGAGGAAAGGAAGAAGGAAGGAGAGAGAAAGAAACAAAGAAAGGAAGGACAGAGAGAAAGAAAATAACGAATGAGAGGGAAAGAGAAAGAGAGAGGAAGGAAGGCAGGAAGGAAGGAAGGAAAAAAGTAAGAAAAGAGAGAGAGAAAGCAAGAAAGAAAGAAAGCAAGAAAGAGCAAGAGAAAGAAAACAAGAAAGAAAGGGAGAAAGTAAGAAAGAAAGAAAAGAGAGAGAGAGGAAGAAGGAAGGAAGGAAAGAAGGAAGGAAGGAAGGGAGGGAGGGGAAAATAAAAAAGAAAGAATAAGAGAGAAAGAGAGAGGAGAGAGAAGAAGGAAGGAAGGAAAAAATAAAGAGAAAAAAGAGAGAAGAGAGAAAGAAAAGAAACCTCACCTCAAATTTCTGCCGCAGTTCTTCGTTGCCCTCACTTCCTTCTGGTGGCACAGGCACATTGAAGTACTCGCCTTCCTCCTGGCTCAGTAACTTAAACCTGAAGGGAGACAAGGGGGCAGGACAAATTTCATGACTCTATTTGATATTATTTTATTGATCAGGATATGAAAAGGAGGCCTATATAAAACTCTACTTCAAAAAATACATGTTGGGGTTTTTTGGCTTGTTTTGGTTTGTTTTTCAGTACGTTGGATGGGGGTAGTATGCATGGTACACTATCAGGTACACTATACATTTTTGTAACTCTTCCATGAACAGCAGAAAAAAAATGTATATCATGTGTACATAGGAGGGCAAGTTCTCACTCTCTACACACACTTATACAGTTTTCTTAGTTGTATCGTTAAATCACTGTATATTTTTACCTACTTTTTGTCCATTAAGTAGTTCTTAGTCTGAAAGAATGCTATGAAGACCCCTCATCGTAAATTTCTTGTTGATATTGTTGTTGTTGCTTTTAGAGATAGGGTCTCACTCTGTCACCCAGACTGGAGTGCAATAGTGCAATCATAGCTCACTGAAGCCTCGAGCTCCTGGGTTCAAGCGATCCTCCTGCCTCAGCTTCCTGAGTAGCTGGGGACTATAGGCTTGTGCCACTATGCCCAGCTAATTTAAAAAAAAATTTTTTTTTTGGTAGAGATGGGAGCTGGCTATGTTTCCCAGGCTAGTCTTGAACTCCTGACCTCAAGTGATCTTCTCACCCTATCCTCCGAAATTGCAGGGATTACAGATATGAGCTGTCTGTACTTCCAGCTGCAAACCCCACTGCCTGGCTATAAATACATTCTTGTCATGCTCTTCCAGCATTTCTACCTTTCATCCTACGTAGGGTGCCACCTTGCCATCCTGGCATTCAACTGCATTTAGGTGACCATGGACTTAACTTCATGGTGCTATTTTCTCTGCAGAAGTTTGCCCAAAGTGTGCTGTAGTCAGTCTCGTGAGAAATGGCATCCCTTAGTGGTTAAGTGCACAAGCCCTGAAGTCAAACAATGTCTGGATGCAAATCTCATCTCATAACCTTAGATAGGCTGGTTAGCCTCTCTGGGCCTCTGTTTTTCTCATCTATAAATTGGAATACAAATTCCTTTTTCATAGAATTCTTGTGAAATTGAAAGATAATGACGCATGTAAAATGATAAGCACAGCAGCATTTGGCATTCAGCAAGTGTTCAATTAGTGGCATCATCATGATTATTATTACTGTGACTAATGTCATTATTATTATTTTAGAGACAGGGTCTTGTTCTGTCACCAAGGCTGGAGTGCAGTGGCACAATCACAGCTCACTGCAGCCTTGACCTTCTGGGCTCAAACAGTCCTCCTGCCTCAGCTTTCAACCAGCTGAGACTAAAGGCACATGCCACCACACCTGGCCGTTTTTGTTTTTGTTTTTTTCTTTTTTTTTTCTTTTTTGGCAGAGATAGGGTCTTGCTATGTTGCTCAGGCCAGTCTTGAACTCCTGGGCTCAAGCAATCCTCCTGCTTCAGCATCCCAAGAAGCTGAGATTATAGGCACACGCCACCATGCCCAGCTACAACTAATATTATAATAATAAACACGGGGGCTTCAGTTTGTTTCTTGACCACAAAGATTTTTCCAGCTAGTAAGAGGATGAGATGAGTGTGAGGAACGAAAAGGGACATTCTAAAAGCATTTGAATCAGTGGGAAAGAAAAAAGACCCCAAAACTGCTCGTTCTCAAAGATCGTTCCTAACCAAAGTTTAAAATGTTCATCACAATGTTTTCTCTCCATTCACGAATCTTCTTAGGCAGCTTCCAAAAATGGGCTAGGTGATTCAAAGCAGAGAAGACAATTTGAGCCTCTACGCCTCCACATTTAATATTCCAAATTTTCTTCCAAATTTCCACGGAAATTACCAAAAGAAATACAAACACAAGAGAGCATCTGTATCTTTGCTGGAAATTGAGAAGGGTGCTATCCACACAGCAGGGACTTCCAGGGATTCCTACAAATTAAAGTAATAGAAAGAAAACAGAGCTATGTTGGGTAAATTTTAACTTTATCCATTCAGATGCTACCTTTGTGGATTTTGCTAGATCTGTGTATCAGTGTTGAAATATCTGTTTCGCTTTTTTAATAATAAATTTAATTTTAAAGGACACTTTTTATTTCTTCCTTAGAAGGAAATCCAAAATCACTTGTTACAAATAGAAAATAATTGTTAAAAACAAACAAAACAAAACAAAACAAACAGAAAGATACACAGGTCGTCGTCGTGGCTCATGTCTGTCATCCTAGCACTTAGAGAGGCTGAGGCAGGAGGATCACCTGAGGCCAGGAGTCCAAGATCAGCCTGGGCAACAGAGCAAGACCCTATCTCTACAAAAAATAAAAAAATTTAGCTGGGTATGGTGACGCATGCCAGTAGTCCCAGCTACTTGAGAGGCTGAGGTAGAAGAATCGCTTGCATCCAGAAGGTCAAGGCTGCAGTGAGCTTTTATTGCACCACTGTACTCCAGACTGGGTGACAAAGCAAGACCCTGTCTCTCTCAAAAAAAAAAAAAAAAAAAAAAAAGGCCAGGCATGGTGGCTTATGCCTGTAATCCCAGTACTTTGGGGCCAAGGCAGGCAGATTACCAGGTCAGGAGATCAAGACAATCCTGGCCAACATGGTGAAACTCTGTCTCTACTAAAACTACAAAAAAATTAGGTGGACATGGTGGCACATGCCTGTAGTCCCAGCTACTCGGGAGGCTGAGGCAGGAGAATCACTTGAACCTGGGAGGCGGAGGTTGCAGTGAGCCGAGACTGCACCACTGCACTGCAGCCTGGCAACAGAGCGAGACTCCGTTTCAGAAAAAAAAAAAAAAAAAAAAAGATAAACAAATGGAAATCAAGGTTATGCATGTGCAAGCAGATGGTGTTGCTTACCACAGGCGCTCAATATAAAGACTGCCCCGCCCCCTTTTTAATGCGAAATCAGCAAAGAGCAAGTGTTAGAGTGTTAAGGATACACCAGAGCCCTCTGAGATTTTCTCTTTGCCATAATTTGAAGAATTGAAAGAACACTGACCAAATAATTGCTTTTCTGGGACACAATTCGATATTATTTATGCCCTGAGTGTGAACCATCTAGAGTATTTGGGGTCTCACACTCGTGAAAATACAGATAAAGGGGAATTGACCGGCTGTCATCCCTAAAAGGTGTTTCAACAGAGCCCAATAATGACCCTGGCTGAGACCATCAGGGACTGGGTGGGGGTCGCTGATTCCCATTCATATGCAGGAAGAGAGATGTCAGCACCTGGAGCAGTGGGCAGGGGAAGGGTGCCACAGCGTGTGTCCATGGTGGCCAGTACACCACAGAGTGAGTGAAGGACGCTGCCACTACTGCTTCCAAATAGGACACGTGTGTCCCTTCAGAGAGGAACAGGACCCCTTCTGACTTTGAGATGTATAGAACCAACGTGGAGAAGATGGCTCTCCATCTGGCATGAAGGCTGCCTGTTATGCACCTGTCTCCACTGTAGCCCCACCCAAATATCAGGAATAGGACTCCTGATCTGACAAAACAGAATTCAAAAAAACACAAAAGACTCCTGTCTCCCTTTATCCGGGTATGAAATGTTAGAACAAGGACACTTGTCATTTCTGTGCTCACTCTTCTATAAGTATGGGCAAATAAACACAATAGGATGTGTGAAAAATTTAGTCATTTAAATAGGAAGAAACAATGCAAAATCAAAGTAACTCCCATGAAACAAAACTGCTGCCAAAAGAGAGAACATTCTAGAAACTACCTAATTCATATTTTCAATGAGATTCAAGAGGTTGGTGCATCTGTGAAAAGGGAACAAATATGAGAGTGGGAAAGACTACTTTCAGAAAAAAAATATAATCACTGAATTAAAAAACCCATTTGAGACAGTGAACACAGCATGGATAATTCAGATAACAATTACTCAATGAAAAGAAAAACTTGAGAAATTTTTCTGGTAATTGACTTGATATTTATCATAATAGATTGGAGTTGAATCGAATGCTTTATATACCACTAAGAATGCATATTACAAACATTAATTTACAACATGAAAAGGAGGAATGTTGCAACATACATATGTCAGAAAAGACCTAGACCTATTAATAGTCTTCTCATATAAAAAGTTCTTACAAGTCAATAAGAAAAAGGCAAAAGGACATAGTCATATATAAATATAAACAAATGGCAATAGGCAAATGAAAATGTTCAACATAATTTGTAATACAGTATGTGTATAATCTTTGCATCATGTCTTTGAAATTTATAGCACTGGATGTTAATGTTAATAAACTGAAAAGCCTCATACGAGATTGATAAGACTGTAAATTGATTTTTAAAATTGTAGGACATTTTGACAAACACTTTAATGACGCATATATGCTTAAAGCCGTCAATTCCTGGCTTAGAAATTTATTAGGAAATTATTAAACCTGGGGCACAAAAGTTTTGCCACAATTACGTTTATTGCAGATTATTTTTAGGTGAAAAATGCAAGCTCCCAAATAGTATGCACAGTAAGGTTTCACTTTTGTTTCACTCTCTATATAGGGTCAATAGTGGTTATGGGCACTGGGAATCTGGATAAAATTCTCTGATTTTTTTATATTTTTCTAATAATTATTAAATTAACAATAATGACTAACACTTACTGAGTGCTATTTAGCAGACATTGGGCACCTCACTTATATCAACTAAATTTGATATTGCAACAATCCTGTGACATAATTACAACTATTATCTCCAAACGAGGAAACACAGCACAGAGAGGCTAAGTAACTTGCCAAGGGTACACAGCTAGGAAGTAGTACAGTAGAAATTCTAACCCAAGAAGTCTGATTCCAAAGCATCAGTTTTTGTTGTTGTTGTTGTTGTTTTTGTTTTTGTAATAAGACCAAAATGTCATTATTAATAATAACAAAACAAAGTGTTCTTAAAAAATGTAATATAACACTGATTTAAGATAATAGCTATCTGTTCAGAAGGAGATGGAATAAAAAAGAATGAAATAGGAAAGAAAAAGAAAACTTTAGAAATAGGAACACCATAAGAAACACGGCAATTACAGCTATAAACATTAAAACATTTTCCTATGGAGAAAAGATCTTCAGATTCAGGATTATAAATCACCCTACTATAAAGACACATGCGCATGTATATTTATTGCAACACTATTCACAATAGCAAAGACTTGGCACCAACCCAAATGCCCATCAATGATAGACTGGCTAAAGAAAATGTGGCACATACACACCATGGAATACTATGCAGTCATAAAAAAGGGGGAGTTCATGTCCTTTGCAGGGACATGGATGAAGCTGGAAACCATCATTCTCAGCAAACTAACACAGAAACAGAAAATCAAACACCACATGTTCTCGCTCATAAGTTGAACAATGAGAACACATGGACACAAGGAAGGGAACATCACACACTGGGGTCTGTCGCGGGGTGGGGGGCAAGGGGAGGGAGAGCATTAAGACAAATACCTAATGCACGTGGGGCTTAAAATCTAGATGACAGGTTGATAGGTACAGCAAACCACCAAGGCATATGTATACCTATGTAACAAACCTGCACGTTCTGCACATGTATCCCAGAACTTAAAGTAAAAAAAAAAAAAAAAAAACAAGGCCGGGCACGGCAGCTCACTCCTGTAACCCCAGCACCACTTTGGGAGGCCGAGGTGGGCAGATCATGAGGAGTTCGAGACCGGCCTGGCCAACATGGTGAAACCCTGTCTCTACTAAAAATACAAAAATTAGCCGGGCGTGATGGCAGGTGCCTGTAATCCCAGCTACTCGGGAGGCTGAGGCAGGAGAATTGCTTGAATCTAGGAGGCCGAGGTTGCAGTGAGCTGAGATCACGCTACTGCACTCCAGCCTGGGCAACAGAGGGAGACACTGTCTCTAAAAGAAAAAAAAAAAATTCTAACAACGTGCCACTTGTTACACAAGACCAAAGGACTTAGAAAGATTAGACATAAAAGAATGGGAAAGGACCTACTAGGGAAAAGGGATCTACCACACCACAACCAAAAAAGACACATGCAAAGGTCGGTTCGATCTCATTAACTCCTTGGCTCCCCGTCGTCTTCAGAGCAGAAGACAAAGTCCTGACAAGGCCCACAGGATCTGCCAACCCTCTCCCCATATATATCCTCCCAGACATAATCCTCCTCCAGTCTCCCCTCATGGATCCAGCTCCAGCTACACAAGCCTCTTTACTGCTCTTCCAACTTGCCAGGTGCACTCCTGCCTCAGGGCCCTTGCATTTGCCGTCCTCTCTGTCTGAGACAACCTCTCCCTAGATATCCACACAGCTCACTCCTCACCTGCTTTAGATCTTTGCTGTATGTTACCTTTTCAGTGAGTCCTTTCCTGAATTTCCTATAAAATCTGAATGCCCCCACTCCCCAAGATTCCTTGTCCCCATTTCTTGTTTACTTTTCTCTATGGCACTTATCAGCCTCAAACATGCCATGCTTTACTACTTATTTTTGTTCATTTACTATTGTTGTTTGTTTTTCTTCAACTAGAAAGAAAACTCCATGAGGCCACAGGGTTCTTGGCTATTTTGCTCATTAGTGTCTCTTCAGCACAGCAGGTGTTCACTGTGTATATTCAATGAATAAATGAATAAATGAATGAATGAATGCCAGCAACAAAGTAAAATTATAGAGAAAATGCATTAGCTGCAACAAAGATAACTTCATGTCAATATAATAAGATTTGTAGAGTTATGTGGTTAATAATATTGCCATATACAGATAAGGCAAGAACTCCTAGAAATAAAAAGAATGCTTTTGAATCATTTTGCCTGAAGAAACTTAATAAGCACTACATATTTAGCTCAAGCAAACAAAAGGACAATATGACGTTATAAAAGATCTGGACCTTGGCCAGGCGTGGTGGCCCACACCTGTAATCCCAGCACTTTGGGAGGCCGAGGCGGGTGGATCACCTGAGGTCAGGAGTGCATGACCAGCCTGACCAACATGGAGAAGCCTCATTTCTACTAAAAATACAAAATTAGCTGAGCGTGGTGGCGCATGCCTGTAACCACAGCTACTCAGGAGGCTGAGGCAGGAGAATCCCTTGGACCCGGAAGGCGGAGGTTGTGGTGAGCTGAGATTGCGCCATTGCACTCCAGCCGGGGCAACAAGAGCGAAACTCTGACTCAGAAAAAAAAAAAAAAGATGTGGACCTTATAATACATTGGAATGAATAAATGTACACCCTATACTCATGGATACAAAGATGACAACAACAGACACTAGGGACTACAGAGGGGAGAGGGGAGCAGAAGACAAGGGTTGGAAAACTAACTATTGGGTACTATGGTCAGTACCTGGATGATGGAATCATTCATACCCCAAACCTCAGCATCATACAATATACCCAGGTAACAAATGTGTACATGTATCCCCTGAATCTAAAATAAAAGTTGAAAAAAGGTTTATTCTTTCTCCACAAAAAAAAAGTATACTCTACAAATAGTTAATATAATCTTTTTCTTGAAAGTCCACAGAACTTTTAACAACATTGAACAAATACTAAGCTATGCTGAAAGACAAGGAAAGAAAATCGGAGGAAAAAGGAAAAGTACACAGGCCATATTCTCTAACTTGAAAGCACTAAAACAGTAACTTAACATCAATAATAAAAATTTAAACAGAAATCTAATTCTAGGGGTTAAAAAAATGCCTAAATTAAAGCATGTTAGAAAAGAAACCAAAAACTCAACTGCAGGCCCTCAAGGAAGCAGCAAAAGCCAGAATGTTAGCATATCAAAACTTAGAGGAAACATTTATTCCCTTAAATGCTTGTTCATTATTTTTGGCCAGGTGTGGTGGTTCACACCTATAATCCCAACATTTTGGGAGACCAAAGTGACAGGATTACCTGGGGTCAGGAGTTCAAGACCAGCCTGGCTACCATGGTGAAACCTTGTCTCTACTAAAAATACAAAAATTAGCCGGGCATGGTGGCAGGCACTTGTAATCCCAGCTACTCAGGAGTCTGAGACAGGAGAGTCACTTAAACCTACAGAGACTGTGCCACTGCACTCCAGCCTGGGCATCAGAGCAAGACTCCGTCTCAAAACAAAAACACACACACAAACAAAAAAAGCTATTCATTATTTTTAAAGAGCAGAGTCAGGAAAAAGAAGAAAAAATAAATTAGTAAAATGTTCAACTGAACGTCAAAGCCAAACACAAAATAAATCTACAGAAAAGGAGAAAACAAACAGAATTGATACACAAACCCCAGAGTTAATTTCTTGAAGAAAATAAATAAGTAAATAAAACAGATGAACCTCTGGAAAATCAAGGGGAAAGAAAGGAGACAGTATAAATAAGCAAAATTAGAAACAAAGAGGAGGATTTGACAACAGATACAGGGCAACTGGCCAAGAGGCAGATGCAGACTGGGGGCCTGGGGCTAGTGTACCACATCTGGGAGCTTTCACAGCTGCATCTGCTGTTTCTGCCACACGGTCTTAAATTACAGCACAACAGAAGAGCTGGTGGAGCCCATCCCCTTCTAAATGGTGAAACTGAGTCTCAGAAAGGGTGTGAGGCTTACTCAAGATCACATAGTGTTCAAAGAATCCCAGGGGCAAGAATCCAAATGTCTAGGATCTGGTCCATTTAGTCAAGACAGCATCGCAAATGTCTTGACCGTAAATCTGAAGAGGACTTCCATCTGCAGAATCTGAAGAGGGCTTTTATTTTGGAAAAGTTCCCTTCCAACTATTGTGTCATCAACTTCACACCTATCCCAAGTGGTGGATGGAGGATGGGGGTGTTGTAATCAGTCTGATGGGTGGCATACCTGCTGGGAAGGCTGTAGTACAGACGGGTGAAGTGGCTCACCTGAGGTCACAAAGCCTCCACCCAGTCAGGAAAGCCAAAATCAAACCCGAGCTGTCTACCCTCTAGCCTTCCACCTACCCCTGCATCAGGAGGCAGAATGGGATTTGCATATGCTTAGGCTCTGGCATCATAGAATCCTGGACCTGAACCCAGAACCGTTGCTTAGAAGCTGTGTGTCCCTAACATGTTGCTGAACTATTCTGATCCTTGGAAATGATGTTCTATCTAGAATAACTGGAGAATTAAATGATCATCTAAGTGTAAATGCAGTAATATTTTGGGCTTGCTCCTGATACACTATCCCTATTCTTAAACCATTTTTTTTTCTTCCCTGCTCTCTGCCTTAGGGGAGTAGACAAGGCAGGCACTAGCCCAGGAAGAAGGATATGGCATGTGTGGGAGTTAAACTACTTTTGCAAGAATTATGACAGTAAGAGAAATATGACATACAAAAGTTATGACAGTGTAAGAAATCAGACCTAACTAACTCCATCTGCTTCTAATCTCTAAGATGTCCTTGTCCATTCCTGGGCCTAGGCCAAGCTAACTATGGGAAGAATTTAGTTTCAGTTCAACTTCATTTTTTATTTGTATTTGTTTCTTTATTTACTTTGAGACATGGTCTTTCTCTGTTGCCGAGACTGGAGTGCGGGGGCACAATCACAGCTCATTGCAGCCTCGACCTCCTGAGCCCAAGTGATCCTCCCACCTCAGGTTCCTGAGTAGCTGGGAGCACAGGTGCATGCCACTATGCCTGGCTAAATTTTTTGTTGCAACAGGATCTCACTGTGTTGCCCAAGCTGGTCTCTAACTCCCGAACTGAAGCAATCCTCCCACCTTGGCACTCCCAAACTGCTGGGATTACAGATACGAGCCACCACACCTGGCCATTAGCTTAACTTTAAAACAAAGACAATAACAGCTCCTTCCCAAAACTAACCGTCTCCTTGCTTGGGGACTAAAACCGCCTTTGTAAAACTAACATATTAGCCACAAAGTTAGAATTCTGGCTCCAGAGACATGTAGCCAGAGGTCATAAGATTCATGATCTCCCCAATTGCTCCTATAGATAAAATCACTATTATTGACCTAAAATTGGTGTTTGAAATATTTTCCAGACCCTGCATTCTGATGGACCAGCTGGTGCCATCCAGACCAGGAACCCATACAACAAAACTGGCTTACCTGGTCTTGTGATCCTCACCCAGGAACTGACTCAGCATGAGAAGATGGCTTTGACCCCCTGTGATTTCACTCTCAAGCCACCAACCAGCATTCCCCATTCCCTAGCCCCCTTTCCCACCAAACTATCCTTGAAAAACCCTAGTCTTTGAATTTTGGAGGAGGCCGATTTCAGTAATAAACTCCCATCCTTCTGCTTGGCTGGCACTGTGTTTATTAAACGCTTTCTCTGCTAAAATACTGCCCTCTCAGTGAATCAGCTCTAGATGAACTCATTGGGTGATTACAGGAGAAGCCCTTCCCTTTAGGGCTTAGAAAACCTTGGGAAGGAGAAAGGACAGGTGGTGGGGACAGGTGGGTTTCCCTCCCCCTCGGCTGGAACACTGGCCAGAGACCTATCCATGCACCAGGCATCATCATTCCAGCAGCAGCAGCAGGAGCAGAAAAGGCTCCCCAGGGGGAGGACTCAGGCAGGCTCCTGGCCCTCCCTGAACCAGGCCCAACAGTGGCCTACGAGTGGGACAGAGAGGGCGCTGCATGGAGGGAACTCACAAAAGGAAGCAACAGGCCAGGATCTCCAGCACAAACCCAGAATGAAGCTAGCGGGACCAGTCCCGCTTCAGTGGGCACTGGTTTAGGAATGTAGGCTAAAAATAAAATCTTAAGGCCCCCCCCCACTGACAGAATATTCTCCCCTCCTTGGCCAAGAGGATGTAAGAAAAACCTTAAGAACGGAATTGTCAGCCCTGAGAGAAAGGAGATTGGACATGTCTCGTTATACCCCCTCTCTTTTGGAGTTTAGATACAACAATGGACTAACATGAATGTTAAAATAGAGATCATAAGACTGACAAGACAGACTCTTTGTGGCAATAAAATACCAGATTATAAACAGGACTAGGGCCAGGCCAGGCAAAGGTGCAGTCACACCATAAGCAATCCATCTTGCTGCATGCATCCGCAACATAAAACATGGAGTCTAGCTCTGTCGCCCAGGCTGGAGTGCAGTGGCGTGATCTCAGCTCACTGCAACCTCCGCCTCCTGTGTCAAGCAATTCTCCTGGTCAGCCTCCAGAATAGCCTAGATTACAAGCATGTACCACCACACCTTGCTAATTTTTTTGCATTTTGAGTAGAGATGGGGTTTCACCATGTTGGCCAGGCTGGTCTCAAACTCCTGACCTTAAATGATCCACCTGCCTCAGCCTCCCAAAGTGCTGGGAGTGAAGGCATGAGCCACCACGCCCGGCCAATGTAAAGTATTTCTTCCTGTAAACTCCAAGTTTTAGCAAAGCCCTACTCTAACCAACTGCAAATTAAAGAATCTCCTATAACCCATTTAAAGCTATCCTGCCTTTTGGGCTCAAACCAATTTATAATCTCCATGTATTGATTTATGTCTTTGCCGGTAACTTCTGCCTCCCCAGAATGTAAAACCAAACTGTAATCTAACCACCTCAGGACCACTTATTCAAAGCTTCTTGGGTTTGTTTCTCCAGGCCACAGTCACTTATATTGGCTCAGAATAAACTTCTTTGAACTATTTTACAGAGCTTGGTTTTGCTGTTAACAGGGGCCAGTCAGAAAAGTGAAGCAGTGAAGCTCAGAAAGTACCACATGCAGCATACAGAAGCCCTTCTCCTCAGTCACCAGGAGCTCACAAAAGTGCATGAGAAAGTCTAAGTCCATTATAGAAAAGAAAAAAGCTTTATTTTTTTCTGCACACTTGATCAGTGCTGTGTAAAAGCGCGACTCTACGACATCCGGAAATGCTGGACCCAGAGCCTGGCATCTATTAAGGGTCAATGAGTAGCAGCTATTGTTATTATAATAATTATTATTACGTTTTCTCCTGTCACATACCCCCTGAGGATCATACATTCTTTCTCTTTAACCTCTTTACATTTGATTTAAAATGAGAATGAAACGCCCACTGTGAGTGACTGATGTAGACCCTATGAAGCCAAGTCATTTGTATGTTAGGGAAAAATATCCAAAGCTTGGGGGGGAAAAAAAAACAAAAAGACGATCGTGTAAACTTTTAATGTCATGCTAGAGCATTTTCTAATTAGCTATTTCTTTCCTCACAGTAATATTACTTTGTTTAATTTATTATTCACCATCAAGTCAGGCCCAGATGGCCTCCCTAGTCTGCAAAGATAGATGCTAACTTTTAGAAAACTGAGTTGAAATCTTTTTTTTTTTTTTGAGATGGAGTCTCGCTCTGTTGCCCAGCTGGAGTACAGTGGCGCGATCTCTGCTCACTGCAACCTCTGCCTCCTGGGTTCAAGTGATTCTCCTGCCTCAGCCTCCCAAGTAGCTGGGATTACAGGCATGGGCCACCACACCCATCTAATTTCTGTATTTTTAGTAGAGACAGGGTTTCACCATGTTGGCCAGGCTGGTCTCGAATTCCTGACCTCAGGTGATCTGCCCACCTCAGCCTCCCAAAGTGTTGGGATTACAGGCGTGAACCACCATGCCTGGCCAAAATCTTTTTTTTTTTTTTTTCCAGTCTAGTAGATAAGATAACCCCAAAGCTTGTGATTCTATTGTCCTGTCTATCAGTCAGTTTTATATTTAACTGAGCAAAGTTATTTCAGCATTTCTTTTTCTACTGATTACACAAACATCAGTTTCTCAAACCTTCTGTGGAATCATTCATTCATCCTGCTGCTTTTCTCCTTAGTGAGCTAAGGAAATCTTTGGCCAATGCCCATTATCTATTTTATGAGAACTATGTTTTTAACCATTTGTGAAATGTGATTTAACACAACTCTTTTGGGGTACATTCTGTAAACCCAAAATAAAATTCTAAGCCCCCTAGCCATGGAAATGGACCCCTCCTCTCAGCCAAGGGCATTCCAAAGTTAACCTGAAAAACTGTTTCAGGCCATGATGAGAAGGGAGGGTTGGATATAATGTCTCATTATACCCCCTTCCTTTTGGAATTCAGGAAAAGTCAACCAGCATTAACATCAACACAGACCTTAAGTCTGATAAGAAACATTTACAATCTGGTCTCTCTGAAGCCTGATACCTGGAAGCTTCATCTTCATGATAAAACGTTGGTCTGCACAACTCCTTATGTAATCCAGACATTCCTTTCTACTGATAACAGCTCATTCAGCCAATAGCCAATCAGAGAATTGTAAAATCTACCTATGACCTGGAAGCACCTCCTCGTCCCACTTTGAGTTGTCCTGCCTTTCCAGATTGAGCCAATGTAAATCTCACGTGTACTGACTGATGTCTTATGTCTCCCTAAAATGTACATAAGCAAGTTGTACCCCATCCACCTTGGGCCTATGTCATCAGGATCTCCTGAGTCTGTGTCACTGGCGCATCCTCAACCCTGGCAAAATGAACTTTCTAAATTGATTGAAATCTGTCTCAGATACTTTTGGGTTCAAAACTCTCAGCTCCTGTCTTCTTCACATCTTCCATCATGTTGTCATTGATTTGTCATTTGCGTAATTCCTTGTTCAAAGTTTATCTGCCCACCCCACTCTCTGCCATAAGCTACGCTCCATGAAGTCATATCTGTCTTATATCTCGATGTGTCTCTAGTGACCAGCACCTAGTGGACACTCAATATATTTTTCAAGAAAAGCCTAAGATGAAATACAGAGCCAAGACAAGGAAGTCATAAGGTGAACGATGGAAAGATGTGTGTGTGGTCCAAATGATACATCTCTTTCTTGCTAAACCAGTTTGATTTTTATTTTCTTTCACTTGAAGCTGAAAAAGTCCTGAATGAGACAATCCAGATATGAGACAATTTATCTTGAAGAAGTAATAGCAGCCCAATTGCCACTTCTCCCAAAGTTATAGCGGCAGGTTGAGCTATTTCTTCTGACTCCTTGACTCAGTTAACTGTGAAACGGTTGCCAAGGGGGCTTACCCAGACTCTCTGTTGGTACTATTGAAGGATATATATATATATATATATATATCCCAAGGAAGCAGTAGCTTACCAGACACAATCTGACAGTGGGTTGCACATATCTTTTAGGTGAAGTGTACAAGCCACTCCGATGTGCATGGAGCCAGTCATGAAACTGTCTTTGCAGAAAGTGTAACAGTGAGAAAATGATGTCAGTGAAAGAGATCTGATCTAACTAACCCCCATCTTGCCTTTAACCTCCAAGCTGCCCTTACTCTTTCCTGGGCTTGGGCCAAGTTAACTTTGGGACAGATTTAATGTTTATTATATTTATTTTATTTTGTTTTATTTTATTTTGAGATGGAGTCTTGCTCTGTCACCCAGGCTGGAGCACAGTGGCATGATCTCAGCTCACTGCAGCCTCTGCTTCCCGGGTTCAGGTGGTCCTCCTGCCTCAGCCTCCTGAGTAACTGGGACTACAGGCACATGCCACCACGCCCAGTTAATTTTTGTATTTTTAGCAGAGACAGGGTTTCACCGTGTTGGCCAGGATGGTCTCGATCTCCTGAGCTCGTGATCTACCCACCTCAGCCTCCCAAAGTGCTGGGAATACAGGGGTGAGCCACCGCACCCAGCCTACTGTATATTTTAAATGATAATAACCCTTGCCCAAAATGAAACTACCTTCATAAAGCTAATGAGAGACCACTAGGTTAGGAGGATGAGAGGAGCCTGAATTCTGCTATGGTGTAGACATAAAGGATTGCCAGCCATTATTCCAGAGGCCACAAGATTTGCAACTTTCCCAATGACTCCTGCAGATAAAATCACTATTGTAGAACCTAAAATTGGCCTTTTGAGATGTCTCTTCAGGTTTTCTACATTTCTGATAACCAATGGCTCCACCCCAACCAGACCGCCAACCTAACTTTGAAAGAAATTTGTTGTATATTTTAAATGATAACAGCTCTTCCCCAAAACTAAACTGCCTTTGTAAAACTAATGAAATATTGCCAAGTTAGGAAAATGAAACGAGCCTGAATTCTGCTAAGATGTAGACATGGATTATTATCAGCCTTTATCCCAGAGGTCACAACATTTCCAACTTCCCCAGTTACTCCTGCAGATAACATCACTATTGTAGAACCTGAGATTGGCCTTTTGAGATGTCTTTTCAGGCTTTTGCCTTTCTGACTATCAGACTACCCCACCTGGACCTGCCTACTAGTCCTGTGGCCCCACCCAGAGTGGACTCAGCGCATGAGGACCACTTCTCACACCCCTATTACTGCATCCCCAACCAGTCAGCAGCACCCATTCCCTAGCCACCCTACGCTTTGCCAAACTATCTTTGAAAAGCCCTAGCTTCCAAATTTTCAGGGAGGCTGATTTGAGTCATAAAAAAACTCTGTTCTCCCATTTAGCTGGCTCTATGTGTGTAAAACTCTTTCCCTATTGCAATCCTCCTGTCTTGATAAATCGGCTCTGTCTGGGCAGCAGGCACGCAGAAGCCACTGGGCAGTTACAGTCGCATCATATAGTTTAGTAAAGTGGGTCAGATGTAACAAAATAGGGAGTGGTGAGGACGGTGACAAATAGAAAATCCATGTCCTGGCTAAAGGGGGCATTAACTATTCAACTGTTCTCAATTGTTGTCTTCTACCCCCAGATTTTTAAAATGCTAGAACTAATTCCCTCTCTCCCTCCCTCCCTCTGTCCCTCCCTCCATTCCCTCCTTCCTTCCTTCCTGCTTTCCCTCTTTCTTTCTTCTTCCTTTCATTCCCTTTCCCTTCTTCCTTCCTCCTCCTTCCTCCTTCTTCCTTCTCTCTCTCTCTCTTTCTTCTCACTCTGTCACCCAGGCTGGAGTGCAGTGGCTCAATCTCTGACCAACTTGCTCACTATAACCTCCACCTCCAGGGTTCAAGTGATCCTCCCATCTCAGCCTCCCGAGTAGCTGGGACTATAGGCACACACCGCCATGCCCAGCTAATTTTTCATGTTTTTGGTAAAGATGTGGTTTCACCATGTTGCCCAGGCTGGTCTTGAACTCCTGACCTCAAGTGATCCACCTGCCTTGGCCTCCCAGAGTGCTGGAATTACAGGTGTGAGACACTGCACCTGGCCTCTTTCTTTTTTGTTTTTAGTACAAGGACCAAACAAAACATATCTGCGAGGCAGATCCAATCAACCAGACTTCACTTTGGGACTCTGCCTTACTATTTCAATTTTTGGAGAAAAGGAAAACATACTTGAACCCATGTTTGATGGAGCAAGCTGTATGGCAGCTTTCAAAGCAAAATCTTACTTACCAGCCATCAACACTGGCTTTCTGAAGTTCAGAAATCCCAAAGGACAAAGATCCCATGAAGTCATTCCTGCTGGTCAAATCCCAATCCCAAATCTCTACTGACAGTCTTCTGTCTTTGTCCGATTCTTTCAGCTGACTGCATAGAGAAAAAGAAAAGACATCAGTGGAAGTTGTAGTTATTTTTCAAGCAGAAGAAATGCACAAGAGGACAAGACCTGGAGGTAGAAATGTTTACAGATTACAAGCTGCTGAAAGAAACATATTCAGTTTCCATCCCAGGCTAGCTCTCCAGGGAGTGAGAGCTTTTTCTGTTTGACAGCCTGTGGCTTAAATAGGCAGAGGCCCTAGATTGGCTATGACATGAACAGTTCTAACTACTTTTGTTATCTTATGTCTTAATAGGGTTCAGGATATTCAGGAATTCCTATTGCCTATAAGAAATACAGGTATCAGTTGCATAACTGGGTGTGTATGGTTTCTATCTGCACACAGGTGGGTTGAGAATGAGGCTGACGAAATGTATGGAGAAAAATCCTGGGGAAATTGCCTGTTCTGAGACATGTCCTTGACTGAGGCTGAGAAGGGGCCCAGCTTTGCCCTGAGACAGGGAAGAGGAGACAGGACAAGGAACCGTGCTTCTAGCTGGTGGCTAAAAAAGTATGACCTCTAAAGTCAGACTGCCGGAAGCTGAATTCCACTCCACTCCATATTTGCTATGGGACTTTGGCATACTCTTTAACCTCTATAAACCCTATTGCTACATTGGGAATAAAACGAGTCGATGAAATCAGATCGCTTAACCCAGTGTTTGTCACACATCATATACGCTCAGTGAATTGGCTGTTATAACTAACTCCTGATGCCTAGATGTATAAGAAAGAGACTCCCAGATTCTTGGAGCCCTGGCCAGGGAAGACCCTCAAGGGAGGCTGGTGGAGATGTCCCAGCAGGTTGCAAGCCAAGCATCATCCATAAACCCAGCTCTAGAGAAGCTGTCACCATACCCTGTAGGTTATGTCCCCCTGTTTCCTGAGCCCCATCATTTCTCCCACAACTTGCCTTCACTTAGCAACACATCACACCATTTCCTATCCTACCCACTCCCCCACACCACAGGCATTCTCATCTCTATTAAAAAAAATAGCCCTAATTTTTTTCTTGGCTCACAACACAAAATTGCAGATGGAAGAGAAGGGAGGGAAACAGAGGAATGAGGGAGGGAGAAGACAGAGAAGGAGGGAGGTAGGGAAGGAAGGAAACAGAAGCTAAAGGAAGAGGAGCTCCCTGATCTCAGGTGGCCCATAACCCAACCTCCACCACCCATGCTCACTGCAGTCATTTCCACTTACAATCTAAATGTCTCGTTCCACTCAGGGTTGAGGGAGCATTTGATGGTTTTGGTCTTCTGTTTGCTCTCACTTTTGGGATCAGGAATCAGTTTCAGTTTTACGTAGGGATCTGACAGGCCATTGGGGTCCATAGGTACAAGGTTTTTAGCATCTCTTACTGAAAAAGAAAAAGCAGTTTTTGCCTTAATACTGTCCAACGTGTTTAAGCACCAAGCAGTGATGGCTGCGGAACTTGTGGAAGGTTCTTTGGCATCACACTTGTTTAGTGAGAAATTTAATTTTATTAACATCCATAGCTGAAGCAGCACACAAAACGAGATGGGCTTATAAGATGTCAACTCTGTTCTGTGTTGGTTAAAAATGGATTTCTGACTTTCACACAGCTCTTCCCATACCAAGATTAACTGTAAGTTTTCTAAGCTTATTTTCCGCAAAGCCCACAGGAAAGGCTGGCTTCTTTCATTTAGCATAAGGTTTTCTTTTTTTTTTTTTGAGATGGAGTCTCGCTCTGTCGCCCAGGCTGGCGTGCAGTGGCCGGGTATCAGCTCACTGCAAACTCCGCCTCCCGGGTTTAGGCCATTCTCCTGCCTCAGCCTCCCGAGTAGCTGGGACTACAGGCGCCCGCCACCTCACCCGGCTAGTTTTTTGTATTTTTTTAGTAGAGACGGAGTTTCACTGTGTTGGCCAGGATGGTCTCAATCTCCTGACCTCGTGATCCGCCCGTCTCGGCCTCCCAAAGTGCTGGGATTACAGGCTAAGTTCACCACACTATAGCATGTATCGGCCCTTCATTTTTTTGCATGACTGAATAATATTCCATCATACAGATATCCCACATTTTGTTTATCCATTCAGCAGCTGATCCACAGTTGGGTTGTTTCCACTTTTTGGCTGTTGTGAATACTGCTGCTATGAACATTTGTGTACCCCAACACAAAAGGTCACATATTGTATGATTCCATTTACATGAAACATTCCAAACAGGTAAATCCATAGAAACAGAAAGTAGACTACTATTAATAGTTGCCAGGGGCTGGAGGGAAAGGGAAATGGGGAGTGACTGCTTAATGAATACAGGGTTTCTTTTAGAGGTGATGAAAATTTCTGAGAACTAGATAGAGATGATGGCTGTCCAACACTGTGAATATTCTATAAATGTCACTGAATTGTACATTTAGAAACAGTTAATGATTAATTTTATGTTATGTTAATTTTACCTCCATTCAAAAAGAAAAAGCTAAAAAAGAAAGGAAGAATTAGCCTCTAAACCAAGGTACACCTATTATCCATGTATCACCCATAACCAGCACCCAGACAGCCCATAGACAGAAGGTTGGGAAAATGTCAGTAGCGTTAGAGCTTAGCTCCACCCTGAGTCCAGAACACCAAGGTAAAGGAGGCTATAAGGCTAACATGGTGAAATCCTGTCTCTACTAAAAATACAAAAAAAATAGCTATGCATGGTGGCAGGCGCCTGTGGTCCCAGCCTGCCCAGAGGCTGAGGCAGGAGAATGGTGTGAACCCAGGAGGCAGAGCTTGCAGTGAGCTGAGATTGTGCCACTGCACTCCAGCCTGGGTGACAGAGCGAGACTCCATCAAAAAAAAAAAAAAAAAAAAAAAATGAACTTAGAGAAGAAAAGGAGGCAGGGAATCAGCAGTGAAGATGCAACTGGCCGTAGAAAGGATGAGGGAGACTAAATCATCAGCCTGGAGACACAGGAAGTAGTTAATTAGGAATCAATTCAGAAACCAGTAATGCAGGTAGTCAATGGAAGGAGACTAGAAAATGATAATTGTACAGCTCTTAAGCATACAATGTCAATCATCTCACTTACAGTAGAACAATCCACAGTAATATATTCAATCCAAATTTAACTATCTGCTAAAAGGTAAATACATAATGACTCCTATCAGGAATGCAAAGATGGCTCAACCTTAGGAAATCTATTTTCAGTATATTCATCATATTTGTAGATCAAAGAAGAAAACCGTAAGACCATTGCAGTTATCTAGAAACAGCAGAGAATTTTCTTAACAGGATAAAGGCTATCTGAAATAACAGTACCATGGTTCATGATAAATGCAATTCCATTAAAGTAATGAATAAGACAAAGGTACCCATTACCATAGCCATTATTCAATACTTTTTTTTCTCGTGCTCCATAAGTACAGTAAGAAATAAAGAGTTACCCTCTAAACCAAGATGCACTTACTCTCCATGTATCACCCATAACCTGCACCCAGACAGCCCACAGGGAAAAGGATGGAAAAATATCCACAGCATAAATAAAACCAGAAATTTTGTAAATTCAAGATGACAAGAAAAACAGATTAGAAGGAAGAATACTGGAAAGTAGGAGAGAAAGCACCCCCTCACTTCCTGCAACCTTTGCTCACCCCCAATCATAGTCATCTCCTCCCATGGTCATGCTCTGGAGCCTATTATCCCAGAAATTATACCACTTTCTCAATCTCAGTTTCAAGTACCCTACTGTCTTACCCCAATTTCTATTTTTCCAGTTCATTAGCTCTATTATTCTACTGCAATAAATCTTCCCCTATTCATCAGTCCATTCTCCACCAATCAGTCCCTTGAACCCAACACACTCTCTTGATCTCCCTATTCCCTCTTGCTTTTATTCCATTCATCCCCAGATTTGATTTCATGGTGCATTTTAGCTGCTCCTTTGGAAAGACCTTCAACTCCCTTGCCCCACTTTCTTTTTATTTTACTTATCCCACAATACCCCAGCCCTACTTAAATTCAAATACCTGTCCTTTCTTACTCTGTCCTTTTCCTAAACTCAAACAGCTGACCATTGCTGGAAAAAAAATAAGACTGACTTCCCTAAAATCGTACAACTAGTAAGGGGTTGTGACCGAATAAATGAGATGGGAGAAGCATTGAATTGGCTACCAGGATGCAAGCTGTAACTTATTCTGTACTGACATTTTTTCTGCACTCCAGCAATATGGCACTGTCTTCTGTTTTTCCACAGGTTGAATTCATCTTCCATCTCAGCTTGCAATCTACATCTCATTTTTATACCAAAAGCAAGATGTTGACCTTGATCAGTTCAGTTCAACAAGCAAGTCCCTACTAAGTGCTAAGCATTCTGCTAGGCTCTGGGGATATTGGGGACAAAATAAAACGTTAATGTTTTCCTCAGGACAGACCATATGGTGTCATGGACACAGGACTACAAGATCCCAGGGTCTGCATCTTACCAAGCAGTTACATCACACATATGAACCTCAATTTCTTGATCAATAAAATAAGGTTGTTACAAGAGTAAAATTGGACAAAGAATATACATGTTTAGCACAGAACCTGGAACTTAGAAAATACTTCAATAAATGTTAACTGTTATATATTACTGCTATTTTGTTATTATTCTTATTCATATTCAATGCTCTCTTTCACTACGTTTTTGGGTGTGTGTGTGTGTGTGTGTGTGTGTGTGTGTGTGTGTGTGTGTGAGACAGGGTCTCTGTCACCCAGGCTGGAGTGCAGTGACATGATGATGGCTCACTGCAGCCTCGATCTCCCGGGTTCAAGTGATCCTCCCACCTCAGCCTTCCAAGTAGCTGGGACTACAGGTGCTTGTCAACCCATGCCTAACTAATTTTTTAAAAAAAATTTTTATAGAGGTGGGGGTCTCTCCATGTTGCCCAGACTGGTTTCAAACTCCTGGATGCAAATGATCCTCTGGCCTTGGTCTCCCAAAGTGCTGGGGTTACATGTGTGAGTCACTGTGCCTTGCCTATTTGTCTATTTTTATTATGAAGACTTAACCATTTCCAAATGGACTGACTTCAAATGGAACAATTTGTGGTTTTCTTCTTAACAATGTATTTGATGTTTACTTGAACCCTTCCACAGGAGAGTTTCTTGTACATAAAAATTACTCAGAGGACTCATGAGACACAGATCTCTGGCATCCACCCCCACAGATAGATTGTGATTCCCTAAGACTGCAGTGAAACCTGTCCATATGCTTTTCTAACACGTTTCCGTGTGATGCTGATGCTGCCAGTCTATAAGACATGCATTAAGTAACATTGTTCTGGAGATATAATAATTTCTCAAAATAACCATGTATTTTCCCCATAGAATATAATATCCAACTGTTACTTTCATTTCTTGAGCCTTCCAAGGAAAATAACATGTACCAGTTTCTAGGCTGGGATCTTGAAGTGACACATCTATCACATAGTGAGCTGCATGCACACAGGATTGAGATACTCAGAGGCTCCAGAAGCTTGTCTGTCTGGTTGATTGACAACACAGAGGCAAGAGGAAACAGCTCATCTTTCTTCTCCCTGGCAAGGCCACTCCCCCTCCTCCGCCCCAGTCTTATGAACTGACACCACAAGGATAGTCACTGGAAAAAGATCTTCTATCGTAAGCTTAAGGAATTTACAGCTCTTTTAGAGTGCTTTTTGCTGGACAAGAGTGTTGTATTTTGAAGCTGTCAATCTCAAGACTAGTGGCTTAAGAGTAATTTTTTTTTTTTTTTTTTTTGAGACAGGGTCTCGCTGGAGTGCAGTGGTGCAATCACAGCTCACTGCAGCCTTGATCTCCCGTGCTCAAGCGATGCTACCAACCTCAGCCCCTTGAATAGCTGGGACTACAGGCAAGTGCCACTACACCCAGCTAACTTTTGAAAAATTTTTGTAGAGATGGGGTCTCACTATGTTACCCAGGCTGGTCTCAAACTCCTGGCCACGAGTGATGCTCCCATTTTGGCCTCCCAAAGTGCGGGGATTACAGGTGTGAGCCACTGGGTGCCGCCAAAAATGACCTTTTCTTGGGCATCTAATCATTGCAGAGCCAAACATAACTCACTGAGGCATGACTCCACCTCTTCCCTCACCCTTATAGGTCCTTTCTTCTACTTTCGTCCTTTTGAGCTTATTCTCTACCAAAGAGGCCAAAACATTCCGAGGAACAGAATGCCGTGGAATGGATCCTGAGACTGCTGGCATTCACATCTCCAAGAGTTCTGGCTACTAAAATCACTCTGTCATGAGCAGTTGACAGTAGCTGCAGGCTAAGATCCAAAGGGCTGTCCCTCCTGAAGCGTTTCAAAGTTGAGTCGTGTTTCCCAGCAGCAAGAGAGCCGCATATGTATCGCGGAAGCAAATCTCTCTAGACCACACTTGGCGAGACCGACTTTGATTTTTCTTGATAAATGTTTCTTTACTATCTTTGTTGAAACCCAGCCAGCCCAGATGGTACCAAATGCTTCACACAAAGCAGAAATAGCAAACGTCCCCACTGGTGGAAGTTTGCTAAGTGTACAGAAGTGTGTCCTGGTCCAGAGAACACTGTTTGCCCTGGGCTTGGGGCTCTGGGTGCGGGGTGAGGTCTGCCTGTTTCCATCTACGGGTCTTTAGAGCAAGCAAGGCCTCTGTATTCTGGTCCAAGTTCCCTAAGACAGCACTGAATCCATAAAAATATAGCATGCATGTTAACTATTTTCCCAAGAATTGTTCTTCACCAAGAACTTCCTTAATTGTTTTTTCTTTCTAAGAAGATACAATTATCTGTCAGAAAACTTGGAATAATTGTGCTGCTTTCATACCCTGATTCCACATTATGTGAATCAGGAGCATCTCCTATTTAACTCCTTTTGAAGGAACTTTCCTCAGCATTATGAGTCTTGTTTTGTCCTCACTGTATGTCCTCAAAACAGTAATTCATTCCAATAAAGGATTTATTAAGGAAAAAAAAAGAACATTAATCCAAAGTAATATCCACTAACATTCAGCCTGAGGATGTGTGCAGTGATAAAAGTAGGAAGTAATCTGAGTGCCCATCAATGGGGGAAGCAGTAAATAATTTATGGCGCCTTCATACTTTGACATACTTTGCCCATGCTGATAATATTGGGCTATCTATATGCAGAAACATGTTGAAAAAAGCAAGATGAAGCATGTTGAAAAAAGAAGATGAGGGCAATATACTGCCTCTTTGTTTAAGAAAAAGGCGTGAAGGCATTAGTGGTTCAATTAGTGAAATCTGGAGCTGAACTGTCAGATAATAGCATTGGGTCAATGTTGCATTTCCTCATTTGAATAAATGTACTAAGAATATTCTTATTCTTGGGAAATACAAACTGAAGTATTTCGGGATAAGTGGAAACCGTGACCCCAACTTACTCTCAGATGGATCAGAAACAGAATGTGCACACACAAAAAAATATATTAGTAGAGAAAATGCTAAACCAAATGGGGCAAAATATAAACAATTAGTACACAAGGTAAAGAGCATATAGAAGTTTCTTTTACTGCTATTGCCAAGTTCTGTCATTTTGAGATTATGTCAGAATAAAAATTTTTTAAAGGCCCTCCAGATATTTAAAAGAAAGGTACAGTAAAATGCATTTTCTACAAGGTCATATATGAATGTAAATCTGTAGAAAAGAGTCTGAAAAGATATGCCCAAAATTGATTTAAAATAATGTCCACCTCTGAGGAACAGGTATAGAACCCTGATTTGAGGGTTGTGAATAAAGATTTTAGCTTTATCAATCACATTTTAAATATTTGACAAAGAGAATGTATTATTGTATTGTGTTATTAAAACAACTTATAAATTCAGTTGTGCTTTGACAGTTTCCAAGAATCTATTGCCCTGGCTTTCAGAGACCCCATCCTGTTCCTCCAAAGACTTTATAGGGCAATTGGATCTGCAGGGTGATACTTAAAAACTTCTGGTTTGCATCACAGAACACAGAAAATGAGCTCCGTGGGGAATAGCACACAGACCCAGGATAACCTCATTTATTGACCTCCTCACCTGTGAGGAGGTCAGCTGGACATCCTCAGCACATGCCCTAACCAGGGTTGGAGGGAGAGACTAAACAGGTGAATCATTTCAGAGCCATCAACCTATTTTCACTGTCCTGCCCTGCCCTGCCCTCTTCTGTTTCAGATATCTGTTGGTGGCTGACAGTTTACCTGGTCCTTTGCTTGAAACCCCCTGCCCTGCCATACCTTCCTGAGTTGGAAGCTTCTTTAGCCTTTTGCTCTACAATCTAGATTTTTGTCCCATCGATTCCTGTTTACTTATTACTTCCTTGTAACCCAAGGTTCTCTGATGCTGTGGCTTTTATGAGCCCTGGAATCCCTCAGAAAACCCTTCCCAGCCTCTGTAACTGGCCACGCTGTGTAATCTTCACCTGATACGCTCTGATTACAAAACCAGCAAACGTGGGGTCTTTGGGCAGCCCATATCCAGCATCAAAGTCCTCCCTAGCACATCGTGGTCCCACAGGTTCCTAGAACAGCTGGCTTCCTGTCACTGCTGGCAGTGGTACACTTATCACACATCTAATTATCTGTGTTGAGACAGACTTCCAGCTGGGACTGTCATGGTGTCTGTCAAGAAGACAGCCTGTCAAACCACAGCTAGTGAAGCAATGGTGGATAGCTAGTGTGGTGAATCAGGAACTAAGTTAGCAATGGCTGGACTTCAGAGTTAGGCAGACATGGTTGTCAATCCTACCTCTGCCATGACTCTCACTAACTGGGTGATCTTACTCAAATGACTTCTCTGAACCTTGGTCTCCACACCCCCAAATTCTCACAATGCTACAGACAACTCAAATGGGCTCTTGGACAACAGTGGGGGTGACCATCCATCCCCGTTTGCCCAGAGCAACTTCAATTTAGAACTGTTGTCCTCACGCTCTTAAGAGAGTCCAAATTTTAACAATAAATGATAAGACTACCCTAATGATAGAGGATAATAGTGTCAAAGTGCAATGTAAAGCACATGGCAGAGGCTCAACAAATGTTGATTTCCTTTATCCTTTCAGATAATTTAGACCAAATTATGTAACAATCAAGATAAATTCCAGGGCTAAAAGAGTACCCCTCCAATGTGATTTTCATACAAATGAATCTTGGAGGAGGTCTGAGAATAATAGACGATGTGAAGGCAAATGTATCATCCATTCTTATGACCTCCTCTCCACTCCAATCCAGGCATTTGGAGTTTCACCTGGTATGGCAACTCCTCTGATCTCTCCAGTGATACTTTATCCTTTTATGTTTCTACTCCCTTTACCGGGCTTTTGTTTTTTTTTTTTTTTTTCCACTTCATCAAACCCTCCAGTTCCTCAACTCTTTCCTTTTCTCCGGTCCATTAGTGCATTGCTATGGGTTTACTTCCTCCCTACCCCTTCCCATATGGAAAAGTCATTCAATCACTTCTGACCAGCAGCTTAAATGTCCTTACCTTCCTGTCTCTTCAATATCCTGTGTGCATACTCTCAACCATGAGTGAAATTTGCTCTAGAGAGTGTCCCCAGGGGAAAGTGTCACACACAGGGGCTTCATGCCACTATATATCCATGATCTCCAACCACAGCAAGGTTCTGCACACTGCTTGTCAACCCTATTGGGTGTCCCTAATTTCCCATTCCTTACAGAAGCAATTTCAAGATTTCAATTCTTGAGGCTTCCATCTGATTCCTACCTCCAACTCACTTATCCATCAATCTTTGGTATTACATGTTTTTGTCATTAATTTCTAGTTCTGTTTTATTTTCATCAGAAAATATGGGCTCAGCAATTTCTGGGGGCATTTTGGAGGAAATCTAATGGGGTTTCCTTAACAAGTTAATATATCACTAATTTTGTGAATACTAGGGAAAAATGTAATTCTTTTATTGAAGGGTTCAGGAATCAAGATAGAGAGGTATTTTATATTCACTCTAATTATATTATTTAAATTATCTATATCCATTTTCTTAACCTCTTTTCTCTGTCCAAGACTGAAAAAGTATGTTTTTAAAGCCCTTCTGTTGTGGTATTTCCATAAATTTCTCCTTTCATTTCTAGTTTTTGCTTTATGCATTTTGACTCTAGGCTCATGATTACTTTTTATCCCCAGACTTCACTTACCATAATTAAAAGACTCATTTTATATAGTATATTATATATTTGTCCTGAACTCTGCTTTGAATACAGTACAGGTGCTTTTCCATTTGCTCTGGTCTTTTCTCTAAGAATATCTAATATCCATTTACCCATGGATAAATGTTATTTGTTCTCTACTTCTGCCATTTATTTAGTGGTTATATTTATTTATTTGTCCCTTTCCCCTGCCATCTGCATTGGGAGCGCTCCTTAAGCTTGTTTCCGTATTACTTATTATGTTTTCTGCAGTAGGCACTCCTCTATCTACTGCTTCTACATAGTTTGATTTAGTCTACTGTTTTAAATTACTTTTTAGTATCATAACATGACATCCTTTTTCCTTCTGCATTTCTCTTACCCAGTTCCCTCTTCATCTTGACTATTGCCTTCTCTCTCTCTCTCTCTGTTCGTGTGTCTTTTATTAGTTTATTTTCTGCCTATAACATTTATTTTATGTGTTTACTGCATAATTATATGCAGTAAAATTGACTTTTTGGTGCACAGTCTTGTGCAAAAATTTATACATTTTAATGCATGTATAGATTCATGTAACAAGCACACAATCAGAATACAGAAGAGTTCTATCACCTAGGAAAAATTCCTCATACTTCTCCTCCACAGTCACATCCTCTTCTCATGCTCAGCCCCTGGCAACCACCGATCTGTTTCTCATCACTACAGTTTTATCTTTTCAAGAATAATACCTAAATGGAATCATACAGCAAGAAAACCTTTTGAGATTGCTTTCTCTTTCTCGGCAAAGGGCCTCTGAGGGTCATCCATATTGTTGTGTATATGAATAGTTAATTCTTTTTTATTGCAGAGTAGTATTTTATTGTACGGATGTATCAAGGTTTATCTATTCAACTGTTAAAGAATATTTGAGTGGTTTTCAAATTGTAGTGATTACAAATAGAGCTGATATACTCATGGGTTCTTGTGTGAGCATAAAGTTTCATTTCTTTTGTTTTTTTTTTTTTTTTTTTTTTTTTTTTTTGAGACAGAGTCTTGCTCTGTCGCCCCGGCTGGAGTGCAGTGGCCGGATTCATTTCTTTAAGATAAATAACTAGGAGTGGGATCATTCAGTAATATGCATTTGTTTAGCTTTATAAGAAGCTGCCACACTTTCCCAGAGCAGCTGTACCATTTTGCATTTCCAGAGTGATGGATGAGAGTTCCTTTTGTTCTGCATACTCATTAGCACACCATATTGACAGTATTTATTATTATGATCATCATTATTTTAGCCATTCTAGTAAGTGTGCAATGGTATCTCACTGTGGTTTTAATTTGCAATTCTCTAATTTCTAGTGATATTGAATATCTTTCCATGAATGTATTGGCCATCCTTGTATTATCTTTGGTAAAATATTTGTTCAGGTTTTTAGATTACGTTTTAAGTAAGGTTGTCTGCATACGACACGTCTGAGAGTTCCGATACAATGAGTTGGATACAAGTCCTTTGTCAGATATGTGATTTGCAAATATGTTCTTCCAGTTTATAGTTTGTCTTTTGCAAAACAAAAGTTTTTAAACTTTAATAAGGTACAGTTTATCACTTTTTTCTTTTATGGGTCATGTTTTTAAGTGTCATGTCTAAGAACTCTTTGTATAACTACATAAAGATTTTCTCCTGTGTTGTCTGAAATGTTATACCTTTACATTTTGCTCCATGACCCATTTGGAGTTAATTTCTGTAAAGGGTGTGAGATGGAAGTCAAGGTTCATTTTATTTTCATATGAATGTCTAATCATTCCAATATCATTTGTTGAAAGACTATCCTTTTTCCATTTCATTGTTTTCGCACTTTTGTTGAAAATCAATAGGCCGTATTTGTGTGGGTCTATTTCCAGATTCTCTATTGTGTTCCAATGGCTTATATCTATCCTGTCACCAATATCACATTTGATTACTGAAGCTTTACATAGTAACACTTAAGATTGGGTATGGTAATTCTTTCAACTTCATTCTTCATCACAAGCATTGTTTTGGCCATTCTGGATTCACTGCCCTTCTATATAAGTTTCAGAAGGACTGTGTCCAAATCTACAAAAAGTCCTGCTGGAATTTTGACTTGAATTTCATTAAGTCTACAGATCAATCTGTAAGACTTGCTATCTTCACTCTGCTGAGTCTTCCAATCCACAAACGTGGGTTATCTCTTCATTTATTTAGGTATTCTTTGATTTCTTTCAGTGTTTTGGAATTTTTAGCATATAGATTCTAGACATGTATTGATTTATACCTAAATATTTCCTTTGTTTTGGAGCTGCTGTAAGTAGTATTTTTTAAAATTTTGGTTTCTAGTTGTTAATATATAGAAACACGATTGAGTTTTGTGTGTCGACCTTGTATGCTGCAACCTAGCTAAACTCACTCATTATTTCTAGTAATTTCTTGGTAGATTCCTGTGGATTTTCTACATAAACAATACTGTTTTCTGTGTATAGAAACAATTTTGTTTTTTTCCTTTCCATTCCATATGTTTTTTATTTTTTATTTCATTATTTTTTTTTTGAGACAGAGTCTTGCTTTGTCACCCAGGCTGGAGTACAGTGGTGCAATCTCAGCTCACTGCAACCTCCGCCTCCCAGGTTCAAGCAATTCTCCTGCCAACTCCGGAGTAGCTGAGACTACAGGCACCTGCCACAACACCCGGCTAATTTTTGTAATTTTAGTAGATGTGGGGTTTCACCAGGTTGGCCAGGCTGGTCTCGAACTCCTGACTTCAAATGATCCACCCACCTCAGCCTCCCCAAGTGGTGGGATTACAGGCGTGAATCACTGAGCCGAGCCCCATATGCCTTTAAAAATTTTTTTTTGTCTTATTGTGCTGGTTATGATATGATGTTGAATAGGACTGGGGAGGGTGAACATTCTAGTTTTATTTCATAGCTTAATGGGAAAGCATGCACCTTTTCAGCATTAAATATGTTACAAGTTTTTGGTAGATACTTCTTACTGGGTCAAGAAAGGTCCCTTCTATTTCTCATGTGCTGAGAACTTTCATCATAAATGAATACTGAATTTTGTCCAGTTTTTCCTGCATCAATTGATATGTTCATTTTGTTCTTTCTTTAGATACGGTGAATTACATTGGTTGATTTTTTTATTATTATTAAGCCAGCTTGCATTCTCAGGATAAAACCCATTTGGTTGGAGTATATTTTTCATTTATAGATTGCTGAATTTCATTTGCTAACATTTCAATGAAAATTTTTATATTTATGTTTACAAAGAGTTCTTACATATGACACTAAAAACACGAGCTATAAAAGAAAAAAATGATAAGCTGTACTTTGTTAAAGTTTAAAAACATTTGTTCTGCAAAATACAAACTACGAACAGGAAGCAAATATTAGAGGTATTTGCTTGAAGTTTTCTTGTACTATTTTTGTCTGGTTTTGGTATGAGGGTAATGCTAGCCTTATAAAATAAGTTGAAAGATGTTCCCTCCTCATCTGCTTTTTAGGAGAATCAGTATTATTTCATCTTTAAGTGTTGGTAGAATTTACCAATATAGGCCAGGTGCGGTGGCTCACACCTGTAATCCTAGCACTCTGGGAGGCCAAGGTGGGCGGATCACAAGGTTAGGAGATCAAGACTGTCCTGACTAACACGGTGAAACTCCATCTTTACTAAACATACAAAAAATTAGCTGGGTGTTGTGGCGGGCGCCTGTAGTACCAGTTACTTGGAGGCTGAGGCAGTAGAATGGCGTGAACCCGGGAGGCAGAGCTTGCAGTGAGCCGAGATCGTGCCAATGCATTCCAGCCTGGGCGACAGAGCAAGACTCTGTCTCAAAAAAAACAAACGAAGAAAAAAAGAATTTACCAATATAAATTTCATTTTAAACACTTTTTAATCTGGATTCCACAAAATATAATGTGTTGCACTTTTATTTTCTTTCAGTTCAAAATATTTTCTTATTTCCCTTGAGACTTCCTCTTTGAACTAAACCATGGATTATTCAGAAGTTTGTTAGTTTCCATATTTTCCCAGGGGCTCTACTCTTATGATTTTACTTCTACCTAAATACTGACAACTCCCACCCACACCTCTTTTCTGACCTTTACGACTATATGTACAACCGTCCACTGGCTATCTTGTACTGGATGTCCCATATGTATGTCACACTCAACATGTCCAACAACACTCATTATCCTCCTGCTCCCCTGACACCACCATGCCTCCTCCCTGTCTTTCAATGCCAGTTTTAGTGAGTATTTAACCATCCACCCAGCTGCCCCAGTAAGAATCTGGAAATCATTCTGGTCTCCTCCCTTTGGTGCAATCTCCAACCATGTGCTGTTTGATCTGCCTCTTTCTCATTTTGTGTACCTGAGTCCCTACTATTCATATCGCTGCCATCTGAACAATAATAAGTGTGCCATAGAATTACTGTGATTATTAAGTTATATTTGAAGCCTGGTATTGTGCTGGGCAGGTGATGAGTGATTCATAAACAGCAGCTGCTCATATGATTGCTGTTTGGCCACTCACTTTTCTTCTCCTGGTGAAATTAAGATCCTCCTCATTGGTTTCCTGCCTCCAGTCTTCTATTGAGCCCTTCCCTTCACTCCCCCACCAAAGTGATCTTTCAAAAGCTGGAAACCGATCACACACTCTGCAAACAAAAATCTTTCATAATTTTAGAAAATCTATTAATAATATGATTCGCTATAAAACTAGGTCAAAGGAGAAAAACTATATAATTATCTAAAAAACTGACGAAAAAGGCGACTGACAAAATTCAATAACCATTCATCCTTTTAACACTTAGAAAAATAGAAACAAATGACTGCTTTTATTGACGTAATAAATATACCAACAGCCTTCATTATGCTTACTGGTAAAACTCTAGAGGCATATCTATTAAGGCCACAATCAAATTAAGAATGCCCACCATCACTATTATAATTTAACATTGTTCTGAAAGTACCAATCAATGCAATTACATTTTTTAAAAGTATTGTATAAGACGCTTAGATGTTGGAAAAGAGGACACAAAATCAGCTTGGATTGTCTGAATTGTATCTTAGAAAAATTCCCCAAAGATTCTGGCATCTGATTGATACCACTTCTCTGGTTTGTCACCCTGATCAATTTTTTTCCATTTTTAATCTCTTTGTCGTTTCAGTGGGAATTTGGAAGAAGGAGACATTCAATATATGGTTGCAGTTGAGCATGAATTACATTTTTAGTTAGAAAAACAAATGTTACTCTAAATCTGAGAGAAAGAAATCATTGTGTAAAAGCGGGGCTGGTCTTGTGCACATAATTCTTAACAAATTGGAACTAGACACAACGTGGGTGCGCCAAGGTTCAGTCCAGCTGATACTCGGACTTCTGAGAGCTTTGCAACACTGCCAAATGTCACGTGCTTCCGTGTGAAGAGACCACCAAACAGGCTTTGTGTGAGCAACAAGGCTGTTTATTTCACCTGGGTGCGGGCGGACTGAGTCCCAAAAGAGAGTCAGCAAAGGGTGATGGGATTATCATTAGTTCTTACAGGTTTGGGATAGGCATACAAAGTACCTTCTTAAGAGCGGGGGAGAAAATATCGTATCAGTTAGGGTGGGGCAGGAACAAATCACAATGGTGGAATGTCATCAGTTAAGGCTATTTTCACTTTTTTTGTGGATCTTCAGTTGCTTCAGGCCATCTGGATGTATACGTGCAGGTCACAGGGGATATGATGGTTTAGCTTGGGCTCGGGGGCCTGACACCAAAACCATGCAACTTTTGTGCTCAGTAACTGAGTCCTCCTGGGACCCAGAAGCATTGAAATCTTGGAGGTTTTATGACCCCCTAAACCCAGTTTAGTGTCAGCTATTTTCTACAGAGGTTTCCCTGGTCATTCTGGGTCCTACAGTTCCCAGCGTTGCTCCACATTTATTCTGACTCCACACAACCACAAGCCCACAAGTCCGGAGACCATTTCCCTCGACAGGGAAGATCTGGGTTAGTCCCCCTTTGAGCTCTCGCAAGCCCAGTCTTTTAACCACTGGCATTCCCCAGTGGTGTCGACAGTGCCAACACTGGATCTCACTGGGGGATGCAGCACTTGCTACTTTACTCACGCACGGCAGAGTTTTCAGGGCTTGATGCAGATGGAAGAGGAGCTCTTCAGCCCAGCTTGGAAAAACAAGAGTAAACCTGCGCCCATAAACATCTGTTCCTCTCAGTTTGGTCCTGAGGGTCTTTCTGTCTGCCTAGGACAGATGGTTTGGGAGTCAAGCATCCAATAAGTTAGCTTTATTTCTTGTTTGGAGACCACCTCCTGCCTCAAGTTAAGTGAAAACAAGTAGGGCAGATGGGGTTTACCAATTCCTCACTCACATCCTTGGGACAGGAACTAGGATGGAGTGCCATGGGGCCCCACCCTTGCCTGGGTGCTGAGTAAATGCAGCATGAAGCATGGAGGCAGGAGGTGTTTGACAGCACCCTCCCCCGCACTGCAGCGGCTGCAGACATGGCTCTGGGTGCTGCTTTGCAATGTGATTATTTCTAAAGATGTGACACAAATACTAACATGGAGTCCCTGGAGCTGCAGAGTTGCTACTTGGCAGCTTAATTTGGACATTCAATCAAAACTGTCTGTCGGCAGCTCTGCACAGCCCAAGCAGCATAGGGCCAGAAGCCCCACAATCTGCTCAGTGAGAACTCTAAGTGATGGGTTTAATTTTCAGAAGCTTGGGACAAAAGCCTTCCCAGCTCTGAGGAAGGCGGGTTTACCTCCCTTCTCTAGAGAAACAGTGCATATTTTCTCATCTCTTCAATAGGTTCCCTGCTTTGATAGAAGAGCCCTGTCTATATTAACCACATCACTGAATCATGGAATTCAAAGGACTTTTAAAAACTCAGAGGCACATTGTCAGATGATGATCCTCAGTCAGTCAGGGAAAAGGCTACCATTTGAAGACAAGTTTCCTGTTTCTTCTACTGTTGTTCAGGGATGAAGGGAGAAGAAAACATCTGTTAGAAGAGGTCCCAGCAGTTGAATGCTTCCTCCTTTCATTGTCAAACATCCTCAGTCACACAGAAGCACTAAAAGAGAGTGCTGGATACATTTATCCTAAATGGATATACGATTACATGGCTAGATGGGCTGGGTGCGTGGATGGATGAATGGGTTAGACGGATGAATGTATGGATG
>NC_045450.1:22424073-22435810 GCF_002776525.5 Piliocolobus tephrosceles | reverse complement strand
ACACACACACACACACACACGCATCTTCAAAATACTTCCAAATGGCACAGCCCAAGCACAAGCTAACCAGTACTGATGCTGTGCTCAGTATTGGAACAGGGTCCTCCAGGCCCCCTGATATTCCCAGGTGCTAACTTTACTTGCCAGGCTGTGGGGAGGTCCGAGAGGGATCCCAGGGGAGCAGCTGGGACCATGGGACCATGGGAAGAGCTGCCTTAGGAGAGAGCTGCAGCTATTTTCCAGCAGGCGCAGAAGCACTGCTGGAGTATTCTGGAAGAATGTCTAACTACACTGGGATGCAAATATAAATCTGATGACCATCTATAAAGGGGCACACAGCTGAGATAGACAGAGTTCCAGCACAGCCCCCACCCTATGCCTCTGCCTGAAATTCTAAACTCTGTCCAGACAGAGGCAAATATTCCAGGGACCCTAGCCATCAGTAGATGCTGTACTCCTGCTCCCTGAGAGCAAGCTCCATGCTGTTTCCTTCTGCGACTCAGTGAGTTAAAGGCACACTTGTAGCAAGGTAATACGTTGAGGTTTGAAGTGCCTGTTTCTCCCACGTTGCACTTCATTGAATTCTGTCACTTGTACCCTGAGGCTCCTCCCCCCAGACCATGCAGCTAGACGTGAGTCATCCACTGCCTTAGGGAGAAAGTTGTCAAGGTATTAGTGAGGAACCAAACCAGCGAATTCTTACTTCTCAGTTCTGAAAGCTTCTGTCTCCACCTTTCTCCCCACTGGACTCCAAAAGCTGAACTCCAGGATGACGGAGAGAGTAGATAAAGAAGCAGATAATGCCCCCTTTTTGCTCTATGATTTACCCCTCTACTCTCCATAGTCTGAATTATCCCCACCTTTCACCTCTTTTAACCAGAAAAGCCAAAACACTCCTGTGCATCTCCCCCACAACTGCCAATCCTGGAAAGAGGCTGAGTCCAAATCCCAATTGGGCTTAACTGGGGCATATAAATAAGGCTTTTAACATGCTCCAAACAACTCCCCTTTCCCTCACACCATGGCTGAGAAGTGCTGTTTCAGAGAGTGGTTCTCAAAGGGTGTGACCCAGACTAGCAGCATCAGCATCACCTGGGAACTCGTTAGAAATGCATGATCTCAGGCCCTGCCCAGACCTGCTGAATCGAGGATGGAACCCAGCAACCTGTATTTTAACACACCTTCCAGATGACTCTGATGTGACACTCATGTATGAAAACTACTGCTTTTGACCAGTGCTGTTGAAGACAGCCAAACAAGGGTAGGAAGAATTCTGGACAGAAATACAGTTACAATTCAGCATTAATCAGGCTATACTTTGACCCACTTCCTTGCAACTGAAAGTCAGGGAACCCTGGATACTGACCATTTCCAACCTTGTTGTTCCCATAGATAGAATTTCTGACATTAGAATCATAGGCTTTTGTTTAAGAGTTGCTTAAGCAGATCCTGAATTCCAGCAGAATAGCTGACGCCAACCAGTTTAAATATCCCCCAACAGAGGAATTGAATCAGCAAGAGAACACAGCTTCTTTATTTCCCTGTCCCATGACTGCATCCTGCTCTTTTCCACCAATCAACAATCTCCACACTTCAGCCCACTGCAAAACCCTGAAAAATCCCAGTCCCAAACTCTTCTGGGAGATGGATTTGAGGTTTCCTCCTGTCTCTTCCCTACAATTAAACCTGTTTCTCTGCTGCAACCCAGTGTCCTAGTGTATTGACTTGCTGCATGCATTGGGCAGTGAACCTATTACAGTTACACTGTCCGATAGAACTTTCTAAAATAATGGAAGTGTTTGCTGTCCATTATAGTAACCACTAGCCACATGAGGCCACTGAATACTTGAAATGTGGCTATTGTTTTGGAAAAATTGAGTTTTGCATTTTATTTAATTTTCATTAGTTAAATATATATATTTTTTGAGATAGGGTCTTGTTCTGTCATCCAGGCTGGAGTGCAGTAGTGCAACCATGGCTCACTCTAGTCTCAACCTCTTGGGCTCACGTGAGCCTTCTGCCTCAGCCTCCTGAGTAGCTGGGACTATAGGCATATGCCACCACATTTGGCTAATTTTATTTTTTGTAGGTTTTCGCTACGTTGCTCAGACTGGTCTCAAACTCCTGGCCTCAAGCAATCCTTCTACCTTGGCCTCTCAAAGTGTTGGGATTACAGGCGGGAGGCACCATGCCAAGCTTGTTAATTTAAATTTAAATAGCCCTACCTGGCTAGTGGCTGCCATATTGCACAAAGCAGCTTAGACCATTGCATCAGCCTTCTGACAGATTTCCCTCCCCTCCTCATCTCCTTTCAGGTCATCCTATAAGCTTCAGACAAATTAATCTTCCCAGAACGCAGATCTTATCATATCATTCCTACTCTCGGAACATCCTCACTGACTCACTGTTGCCTACTGATTTTAAATACATGTTCTTTTTGTTCTTTTTTAGTAAGCCAAAATGTTTTATTCCAAAATATGATAGAAAATAGATTAAATAATAATAGTTAACGGTGAATGAGCTCTTACTATATGAGCCAAGCACTATTCTAAGGACTGCACATGAATTATCTCATTGAATCCTTACAAGAACCTTATGATGTGAGTGTTACTATTTTCCACGTTTTACTGATGTGGACCTGAGAGCTGAGGGGGTTGAGTGACTTGTCCAAGGTACAGAGAGCCAATAACAGTAGAGCGGGATTTGAACCCTTGCCATCTCCCTCCCAAGGCTGCACTCTTAACCACGACATCACACTGCCTCAGAAGATCCATCTGGGTCAGATTATTTTTCCCTCTTAGGGTGCCCTTTATGAAATCCATAACCATGGTCACACGTTCTATGGCAGTAGCTTCAAGGTCTGTCTTGAACACATCATTTGCTCTTCTATAGTGAGCAAGTGAAAGCTATCATCAGCTGTCTTGGACTCCTTCTGGAAAAGATCAACATATTTATCCCCCAAACAGCATCTTTCCATCTCAGAAGGTACACCGGACACATTTTAGGTAAAGTCAGCACATCGTTCATCAAGGTATAAAAAACATGATTTTGGGGGCTGGGGATGAATATTAAACTTTAGACCAAGACATTTAAAAAATGGGTCAGGTGCAGTGACTCACACCTGTAATGCCAGTACTTTGGGAGGCCAAGGAGGGAGGATCACTTGAGGCCAGGAATTTGAGATTAGCCTGGGCAACACAGTAAGACCTTGTCTCTACAAAAACAATTTTTACGATTAGCCAGACATGGTGGCATGCAACTGTAGTCCCAGTTACTCAAGGGGCTGAGGTGGGAGGATCACTTGAGCCCAAGAGTCTTAGGCTGCAATGAACTATCATTGTGCCACTGCACTCCAGCCTGGGTGACAGGGCAAGATCCTGTTTCTAAGAAATAAATAAAAATGGCAAAAATGGTTAAGGCAGGTAGGATTCAAACAGGTGGGCAATGGGAGGCCATCTTTAGGAGAGGTTCTTACAGATACAACAGTTCTAATCCTGACCTCATCACAGGTCTGATAGTCAAAATATTTAGCAGGCGGTTTATCCATCAGAATGGACACAGCCAAAGCCCTGGAGTAGATGTCTAGAAGGCTCCCACTGAACTAGACATTCACCTTTTCACTGTCAGATCACATCCAGGGCTCTTGGAGAAGAAACTAACAAGGCCAGAGAGGCAGAGGACATCTGGGGGTATTTCTTAGTTGCATTGAGATATTTGGATGTTTTGATAATCATCTCTGATCAAGATGACTGAGCACTGCATAAATACTTCCTCTTTACAGTAAGGTATACTTGAGCTACTGAATAGTTTCATTTTTAAATAGCCTTAAAAACAGACAGAGTTAGGCCAGGTGCGGTGGCGCATGCCTGTAATCCCAGTGCTTTGGGAGGCCGAGGTGAGTGGATCACCTGAGATCAAGAGTTCAATATCAGCCTAGCCAACATGGTGAAACCCCGTCTCTACTAAAAATACAAAAATTAGTTGGGCCTGGTGGCACATGCCTGTAATCCCAGCTACTTGGGAGGCTGAGGCAGGAGAATCACTTGAACCCAGGAGGCAGAGGTTGCCGTGAGCAGAGATCATGCCATTGCACTCCAGCCTGGGTGACAAGAGGGAAACTGTCTCAGAAAAAAAAAAAAAAAAAAAAAGGAGAGAGAGAGAGTTAAAGAAAGCAGATTGGCTGGTTGTGGTGGCTTACGCCTGTAATCCCAACTTTTTGGGAAGCTAAGGTTGGAGGATCACTTGAGGCCAGGAGTTGGAGACCCTCATCTTTATAAAAAATAAAAATAATAATAATCTGAGCATGGTGGTGCATGCCTCTAGTCCCAGCTACTGAGGAGGCTGATGTGGGAAGATTGCTTGAGCTCAGGAGCTCAAGCTCCAGGCTGCAGCGAGCTATGATCGTGCCACTGCACTCCAGCCTGGGTGATAGAGAAACACCCTGTCTCAAAAAAATTAAAAACGAAACCAGACTGATGGTTGCCAGGGGCTGGGAGGAAGCAGGAATGGGTAGTCGCTGCTTAATCAGTATGTGGTTTTATTTTAGAGTGACAGAAATGTTTTGGAACTAAATAGCGGTGGTGGTTGCACAACACTGTGAATGTACTAAATGCCACTGAACCGTTCACTCTAAAACAGATAATTTTAAGTCATGTGAATTTCACCTCAGCCAATTTTTAAAAACAAAAGGCAGGGGGGTTAAACTCTATCCAAATTGCAATCAGCCCATAAACAAGCAGCAACCTGAATGGGGCACCCTCACGATGATAGTAACGTCCTTGCTGAGATCCTGGAGCAGGGCCCAGTGATGCCGACGACCCCTACAGAATGTGTCCATTGTGATTATTAACTCCACAAAGGCTTGGGCATGGTTACTGCAACTCAACGCCCTCTTCGTCCCCCACCATAACTTCCAGCCTTCCCTGCACCATCTCCTTACATGATGTAGGCCAGACTCCAGCTGCTCTTGGCTGCCGGCTGTTCCCTGCAAGATCCTGCCTTCATAGGAGGAGACAGATGGGATCTAGTGTCCAGGACCACATCCCACAGCTACTGCCCAGAGACACGTGCAGACTGGACAAGCCAGGCAGGTACTCAGTCTCTTTACTACCCTAGGACCTTTACCCCCAATCACAAGTAGAACCACTGGCCCTGTTGAGTTGAGCTAGACTAGCGTTCTCAATTCTGGATCCACATTAGGAACGGTGGAAATTGGAAGGTTGGACAGGCTGCTCCTCTTACTCCTTTTCCCCAGTCCTGTTTTTTTTTTTTTTTCCAGACAGGGTCTCACTATGTTACCCAGGCTGGTCTCAAACTCCTGAGCTCAAGAGATGCACTCACCTTGGCCTCCCAAAGTGCTGGGATTACAGACGTGAGCCACTGTGCTGGGCCATGTTCGTTTTCAAGGCAATGCAGAGAAGAGGTAGCTCAGGCTCCTCTTACCACACCAGACATGAGGAGTTCTGAGAGGTCTGAAGGCAGAGTAAGCCTCGAATGGAAAGCCAAGAGAGAATGCTTAGGGTGTATCATGATGATGAGGTCATTAAGCTCCTCCCCTATCTCTGAAAGCCCCAAGTGCAGCATCCAAGTCCTTAACTGACATCCTCACATCAGCCCTGGAGTGGAGAGGGGCTTTGAGCTCCCCCTTCAGGTCACAGTGTGTACCATCCTTTGCCCAGAGTGTTCCCTCCCTTGGCCTTTGGCCCAAAGTTCATTCATCCATTCAGTTAGATCTCTACGGCCACCTCTTCCCAGAAGCCTTTCCTGACTTCATCTGACCCACCACAGGATTTGTTCCTTTCTTATCTTCAGTGACACAGTATACTTTAGAGATATATGTACTTGCTTTACTTGTTCTGCTATATTAAATAGAGCTCCTTAAGGGAAGGGACTGTGACTTCCTAATTTTTCTGACCAAGGGCTTGGCCTCAGGATTAGACAGACCTGAGTTTGAGTTAAAAGTGATTCCACTTCCTAGCTGTGGAGCTTTGGAGGATTATTTAACCTCTCTGAGCCTCAGTTTCCTCATCTGTGATATGAGAATAGCAACAGTGTTCCCTCAAGATCTCTGAGAGTGCTGAGAAGCTATGTACTTCATGCTATTATATGTGTCATAATGACAGCAACTCCTAGTCATTATTATTACTCTGTTCTATTAAGTGCCTAGGATACTATTTTCTACATGTTTCATAGGTACTTAATAAATGATTTTTAAATATCATTAAATTCTCTGGTTTCAAGGCCAGGCGCAATGGCTCATGTCTGTAATTCCAGCATTTTGGGAGGCTGAGGCAGGCGAATCACTTGAGGTCAGGAGTTTGAGACCAGCCTGGCCAAGATGGCAAAAACCCATCTCTACTAAAAATACAAAAATTAGCCAGGAGTGATGGCATGTGCCTCTAATCCCAGCTACTTGTGAGGCTGAGGCACAAGAATCGCTTGAACCCAGGAGGTAGAGGTTGCAGTGAGCCAAGATCGTACCACTGCACTCCAGCCTGGATGACAGAGCGCAAGACCTTGTCTCAAAAAAAAAAAAAAAAAAAAAAAAAATTCCCTGGTTTCCTGCAAGATGAAAAGTTCACCATCGCAGAGCCACAATCCCAGTATGAGTTAATGTCCCTTCCCTGGTTACACAGGACACCTTGCACTTGTGTCTGGCACAGCAGTCCTAACACTTTGCTGTCATTATCCATTTATTTGTTGTATTGACAGTGGTGACTCCATAGCACAGCACAGTGTGAGCCACACACTGAAGGAAGGAAGGAATGGCCCTGAATCACATCAGCTCGGGAGTACCCGTTTGGAATGGAGAAGAATCTTAAGACCTCCAGCCCAGAGAGAATATACAGGTTTTGCGATTTGTTCTAGGCTCTGATGATGTGATGACAATAACAATGACAACTGTTATTCAGCACACACTATATGCCAGGTACTGGTTTGTTTTGTTTTGTTTTGTTTTGATACAGTCTTGCTGTGTTACTCAGGCTGGAGTACAGTTGTGCAATCACAGCTCACTGTAGTGTCAACCTTTGCCATTCAAGTGATCCTCCCACCTCAGCCTCCCAAGTAGCTGGGACTACAAGTATACCACCATGCCTGGCTACTTTTTTAAATTTTTTGTAGAAACAGGGTCTCACTGTGTTGCAGGCTGAAATCAAACTCCTGGGCTCAAACAGTCTTCCCACCATGGCCTCCCAAAGAGGTGGGATTACAGGTGCAAGCCACCACACTCAGCCACAGGCACTGCTTTAAGCACTCTATACACAGCACAGCATTGCTTATCCCCAGTGCTCAGTCTCTTCCTGGCCAAACTTCACCATCTCACTCTGGGAGGCAGAATCCAGTAGCTGAAAAAAGTCAGAGTCTTACATGATTTAAAAACAGGCTGTTCTGAGACCATCTGTTTCATTTGCCCCAGGACATGGGGACTGGACCAAGCTGTCCTCTAACACGGCACCTCCTGCATTTCATGTACCTTTATCAGATCTAAAGCCACTTTCTTTACCAAATTAGTCAAGTATGATGGTGAGGAGCTTAAATCCAGAGATCCTGGCAGATCAGCTCTACCGTAGAGCAACTATGTGACCTCAAATTTACCTAACTTCTCAGTCACTCAGTCTCCTTGTTTAAAAAACGGGGTGAATGATAAGGATATTGGCTCATAGGAACACTGCAATCATTATGAATTAATAGAATGTCTGGCATACGGTAAACATTCACTATGTGCTACTTTGTTATTATTGGCTCTTATTTTATATCAATATCTCCACAGTGTTCTAGCAGAATACTTAGTAACCTTTACTTCACTATCTTCACTCCCCAAAGTTCTCAGGGTCCCCTACCAGGACCTGAAAGAAATGAGGATTCCTCGCTCTATCACTGATGCTCGCAACACCCTTCTTTAAAAATAATTTTCTGAACCAAAGCAAATATTACCTTAGATCTTATCCCAAAATTAAATAAATGCTTTCATTTGTACATTCACCTTCTGGTCTTTTTCCATATTAACATTCAATTTTTACATAATTATACAACTCTAAACCTATTTTGTATTTTATATTTTTATTTAATATCATACCACTTCAGGCAATGATAAAGTAGCTCTCCCACTGACAGCAACTATAAAAGCCAGATAAAAACATTTTTCAAGAAATTGTAATTTTGAAGGAATTAGAATTAAGGTAAGTCCAATATTCTGTGTGTCTTTTTTTTTCCCCCCTTTGGGCCATAAATCAATTCTCAACACAAGGCAAGGAACTAAGAAGCTAGACAGAGGGCAGCTGCTAAGAAGGAGGGAGGCCACCAGAGCTTGAAGCTTATTCTTGGGGCTAGGAATCAAAGCTTCCAGGGAAGGCAGGACTTGACGGGGCCAAATCATAGTGGGAAGGGAAGAGCAAAGAAGTGAACTCAACACTAGGTATTTATTTTTCTCTTGAGGCTCTACCAGTCACACTGCAGAGGTTGAGACACAAAACAGAAATCAGCTGAGAGGTTTTGTCAGGCTCATGGTGCTAGAGAAATAAATATTGGGGTTCAGGACCCAGTTAAAAGGAGGACCCTGCCAAGTCTTCAGCCTCAGAGTTGGAAACCTCTACACCATAGGAATGGAAATAAACCAGGAATAGAACAAACCTTACAAAGGCTATAAACCAGTACACAGTGAGCTCGAGCTCGATTACCACCAGAAGGGTGACCCCAACCTGCATGGAAAATAACCTCTTCCACAGCTCTCTCTCTCTCTCTTTTTTTTTTTTTTTTTTTTTTTTTTGAGACAGAGTCTTGCTCTGTCACCTAGACTCACTGCCACCTCCCTCCGCCTCCCAGGTTCAAATGATTCTCGTGCCTCAGCCTCCAGAGTAGCTGGGATTACCGGCATATGCCACCAGGCCAGGCTAATTTTTGTATTTTTGGTAGAGATGGGGTTTCACCATATTGGCCAGGATAATCTCAAACACCTGATCTCAGGTGATCTGAGATCAGGTCTCCCCCCAAAGTGCTGAGATTACAGGCATGAGCCCCGTACCTGTCCAACAGCTTTCTAATTTAGCAAGGAATCATCTGAAATTCAAATAAAACTTCCAAACATACCAAGAAATAGGACCAGAAGCAAAAAACACCCAGGCGTGGTGATGCATGCCTGTAATCTCAGCACTTTGAGAGGCCAACAGGGGCAGATGCCTTGAACTCAGGAGTTCAAGACCAGCCTGCACAACATAGTAAAACCCCATCTCTACAAAAATACAAACATTAGTGGGATGTGGTGGTGCACATCTATAGTCCCAGTTACTCAGGAGACTGAGGTGGGAGGATTGCTTCAACCCAGGAGGCAGAGGCTGCAGTGAGCTATGATTGCACCACTGCACTCCAGCCTGGGTGACAGAATAAGATCCTGTCTAAAATCTAAAAAAAAAAAAAAAAAAAAAAAACAGACAGGGGGCAGATCCATAGGTGATTCAGACAATGGAATTATCAAACATGAACTTAAAAATAACTGATTAAGATGTTTAAAAGAGGGGAGAAAGGATGACAATGTGGAGAGTTTCACCAGAGAACTATTGGCTACAAAAAAGAAACCGACTGGGTACAGTGGCTCACACCCGTAATCCCAACACTTTAGGAGTGGGATTACAGCCCACTTGAGGTGGGCTGATCACTTGAGGCCAGGAGTTCAAGACCAGCCTGGGGCAATACAGCCAGACCTCATCTCTACAAAAATTTTTAAAAATTTGCCAGGCTTAGTGGCATGCACCTATGGTCCCAGCTTCTCAGGAGGCTGAAGTGGGAAGATTGCTTGAGGCCAGGAGTCCAAGGCTGCAGTGAGCGAATGATTGTGCCACTGCACTCCAGCCTGGGTGACAGAGCAAGACCCTTGTCTCTAAATAAATAAATAATAAATAAATAAATAAATAAATAAATAAAGCAAATGAAAGCTTTAGAATTAAATATACAATAATTCCCAAGCTGATGGACATTCTACCAAATACTTGACCAGTACTTCTCAAAACTGTCAAGGTCATGAAAATAAGAAAAGATTGAGAAATTGTCATAAACCAGAGGAGACTTAGGAAACATGACAACCTAATGTAATTTGGTATCCTACATGAGATCCTGGAGTATACAAAGAACATCAGTGAAAAAAAAAAGGAAAATCCAAATAAAGTCTGGAGTTTAGTTAACAGCACAGTACTAATTAGTGTTAATGTCTTCATTTTGATGAATGTATCATGGTCATGTAACGTGTTAATAATGGGAAACTGAGCGAAGGGTATATGGGAAGTCTATCCTCTGCAACTTTTCTGTACATCTAAAACTATTCTGAAATAAAAAGTTTATTTAAAATACAATACTTAAAATTAATAACTCAGTGCATGACTTAGCAGCAGATTGGAAGCAATTAGAAGGCAAATTAGTGAGCTGCAAAACAGATTATTGAAAAAAATCAGACTACGGCGTAAAGAGCAAAAGAGAGAGTACAGAAGAGAGTTTCAGAGACAGAGGACACAGTACCAAGGTCTAACATACATATAATCAAAGTCCAGGATGAAAAGGAGAGCAAGGATAGGGCAGAGAATGGACAAGAATTTTCCAATACTGATGAAAAACATCACGTTAAAGAGGCAAGAAGTAAACAAACACTAGCCAAGATAAACATACATACACACACACACACACACACACACACACGAACATCACAGTCACACTGCTGAAAATCAAAGAGAGAGAGAAAATCTAAAATCATACAGATTACAAAAAGGCAACAATAAGACTTCAAAAGAGCCACAATAAGACTGACAAAATCAACAAAAATGATGGAAGAACAACAGGATAATATATTTACAGTGCTGAAAGAAAACAACAGCCAGTTTTAAATTCTATCCAAGAGTGAATATGAAATAAAGATTTTTTTTCCCCAGAGATGGGATCTCACGATGTTGCCCAGACTGAACTTGAAGTCTTGAGCTCAAGCAATCCTCCTGTCTCAGACTCCTGAATAGCTGGGACTACAGGCATGTGCCACTGTGCCCAGCTTGAAATAGAAGTATCTTAAGATGTATTTCCAGCAGGCCTAAACTAAATAATAAAAGACGTTCTTTAGACAGAAAGAAAATGATTCCAGACGGAAATGTGAAAATGTAAGAAAGAATGAAAACCAACAGAAAGGGTAAATATATTATTAAATCTAAGCAAATGCTGATTTTATGAAGCATTATCATAATGTAGTTTAAATGACATGTAAAATTACAAGGTGTATGGTAGGATGGAGTAAATAGAACTAAAATGTTAAAGAACCTAGGATTATTTGGAAAGCAATAGAAATACTAATATATTAAATTCTAAAATTCAAAGATGCATGTTGCAATCTCTAGAAACAATATAAAAATAATAAAATAATACATGACTAATTAGTTAATAGAAAGGAATATGAAATAATAAAATATACTTAAGTGATCCCCAAAAGGCAATAATAAAAAGAAAAAGGAATGTAAAACACCTGGGACAAACAGACAATCATAGGAAGTGGTAGATTTAGACTCAACTATATCAGCAATTACATAAAATGTAAATGGTCTAAATGCTCCAATCAAAAATCAAATATTGTCAGACTGTATTAAAAATTATGCTTATTAAAGACACACTAAATGTAAGGCTAAAGAAAGACTGAAAGGGAAAACGGGGGGAAATATATATATATATATTTGTATTACTTTATATATCTATATTTCCCCCCATTTTCCCT
>NC_045450.1:22410415-22423673 GCF_002776525.5 Piliocolobus tephrosceles | reverse complement strand
ATATCTATATTTCCCCCCATTTTCCCTTTCAGTCTTTATATATATATATATATACACATAACATAAAACATTATATAAAACATATATAATATATATTCAGTCTATATATGTATATATTTATACATATATACACACACATCATAAAACATTAACCAAAAGAAAACTGGTATATTTACATGAGGCAAAGTAGGCTTTAAGGCAAGAAGCATTATTTGAGATAAACAGATACCTTTCAGACTGACAAAAGGATCAATTCACTGAGGAGATATCAATTATATTTTATAATAATGACATTGCTTCAAAATATACAAACCAAAAATTGAGAAAACTAAAAGAAAATAATCCAGATTCATAATAGGAGACTTGAATTCAACTCTTTCAGTAATAAAATAAGCAAGCAAAATAAAAATCAAACAAGATATAGAAAATATGAACAACACAATTTACTAATGTGACTAATTTACACATATGGAATATGGCATCCAACAACCATAAGATACATATTCTTTTTAAGTGCACATGGAATATTTACCCAAATGTCAAATGAATGAAATTATATGTGTTTTCAGACTGTGGTGGAAATAAACTAGAAATCAATAACAAAAATATAACTAGAACATTTACAAATGCATGAAAATTAAACATACACTTTTGAATAAATCATAGGAAAAAATCATCATGAAAATTCAAAAATATTCAAAACCTGTGAGTCAACTAAAGCTGTGCTTAAAGGAAAATGTGTAGCCTTAGTGCACATATTAGGAAAGAAGATAGGCTGAAAAATCAATGCTCACTAAGTATCTATCTCAAAAAGTTAGAAAAGGAACAGCAAATTAAATCTATGTGTACATTCCCACTTGCTATGATTTTTTTTTTGTTGTTGTTGTTATACTTAAGTTCTAAGGTACATGTGCACAACGTGCAGGTTTGTTACATATGTATACATGTGCCATGTTGGTGTGCTGCACCCATTAACTGATTTTTTTTTTTCAAACTCCCCTTACCCACTTGCTTTCCCATTCTACCTTCTCCTCCTCCCCAACTCCCAGGTAAGGATGGCAACCTGGTGTTTACTCTTCCCTACCTTTTTCCTGGCTGAGACAATCACCTAGAAACAAATGGATTGGGAGGGTTACTCTACGAAAATGGAATCACACTATACACGCTGCTCTGCAAAATGCTTTTCCCACCCAACAATGTGTCAGTCAGTTTGAAACGCATTCTTTTGCAACTGCAAGTTATACTACAGCATGGACAGACTACAACGTGCTCAGCCTTCAAAACGGGCATCCCTTCAAAAATGGGCATTCAAGAGGCTATTAGCTTTTTGCCACCACAAACAGTGATGCCATAAATATCCTGGTATGTCCTTCCCAGAGTCCTCAGAATTCCCTGAATGGAGCCAAGACAACCAGAAATCTCACACTCTAGTGCTCAAGTTCTCAAACATTCTTTCTGCCACAACAACATTCGTGCAGGCTACTCACTCCTCTATCATCATGATACTGGGTTCACTAAGCGCATGCTGCAAACTCCATTCTTTCTCCCCTTATTAAAAAAAAAAATGGAACCCAATGAAAGTGTATCAGTGGCCAGGCACGGTGACTCATGCTTATAATCCCAGCACTTTGAGAGGCCAAGGCGGGTGGATCACATGAGGTCAGAAGTTCGAGGCCAGCCTGGCCAACATGGTGAAACTCTGTCTCTCCAAAAAATACAAAAATTAGGCAGGCATGGTGGCACACACCTGTAATCCCAGCTACTTCGGAGGCTGAGGCAGGAGAATTATTTGAACTCAGGAGGCGGAGGTTGTAGAGAGCCAAGATCATGCCACTACACTCCAGCCTGGGCAACAGAGTGAGACTCCGTCTCAAAAAGAAACAAGAAGTGTATCAGGATAGGCCCAAGCAGAAAACAGAACCCAATTCAGATGGCTCTAGAGATTTTAATTAAGGTACTACTCACAAATGTGGAGACAGGGTTAAAGGGATCAACGATGCATGGTGAGACACACGGAGAGTAGCAGCACTGAGATGCCATTGCTACCCCTAGGCCTGAAGAGGCCAAAGAAGGAAGTAGTGTTACCAGAGCCCAGTGAAATCTGGAGAGCAAGAGAAGGGGCCTTCTGATACTGCCGGACACACAGCCAAGAGCAGAGGAATTTGGTCAGAAATGCCGCATCTTCTCATTCCTATCAACTTACAATCTCTTGCCAATCAATGCCTCTTACTGCTTGAAGTCAATCAGAAACTAAAAAGGAAAAGAGCCCATGTCATGCACTTCAAAGGGGTCAGGCTCTTGAGCCACAGAGAAGATCAGAGAGTGGATGGGGGAGGTGAGGGATGCAAGCAAGCAGAGAATAACCCACAACGCAGGTAAGTATACATTCTAACTGGCATAAGAAGAGCCGAGTGAGGGGCCAATAACGTTACAGTCCCCATAGGGTGCTGTCCTCCTGGCTGCCAGAGTGGTAGAGGGAATGAAGCAAGGAGAGATCGAATGTGGCTGTGCAGGGTGAACTCACCCCCAATGGACTGGTTACCCAGTAGGTTCTGGGCTTGCTGTGTGACTTCAGGCCAGTTGCTCAACCTCTCTGATTCTCAGTTTATTAGCTATAAAATGAGATTACTTGGCATCTTCCTTGCCTACAAACCCCCCTTTATACTTGAGAAAGTAAAATGTCAAGGAAAGAATGACAATTCATTTCTCTATTCCCTGCATCAGGGTTTGGTCATGTGATTGGGATATTAGCCAGTGCGATGTAAACAGAATCCTCAAAAGTGCTTGGGAATTGGGGCTTGGATTGAAATGCCCTTGCTTACTGCTCTTGAGATGCCTGTGACCATAACCCATGTGAGCAGGCAAAGGCTAGCCTGCTGGACGGTGGCAAGCAATAGCCAAGGCACCCCTGTCCCTCCAGCTGACACTGAACCAACCACCAGATGTGAGAGTGAGGGCATCACAGACCCTCCAGCCCCAGACAAGCTGGCCCAGATCACAAGAACCTCCTAGAAGACCCAGAAAATTGAGAGAAAGCATGTTGTTTTAAGCCCACTACCCTTGGGGCAATTTGTTACACAGCAAATACTTACTGATACAATTAGCAATGAGATATTGGAAATGTATCTTGCTAATAGCAACATAGCAGTGGGTTGGGATACCAGGGGTGCAAAGCATGGGGCAGTGCTCCAAAGGATGCTGTCCCATGAAGCTGTCCCAACAGAGTTTTCTCAACAACATGGGCATTTTCAAAGTCCAGTAGGCCTCAAGTTTTTTGTTTTTTTTAAGGTGCAGGGGGAGTGGGGGAATACAAGAGATACAATCTAAATGTTTAGATAGCTTTGTCCCTCCAGGCTTCCTTTCCTTTTCTTTTCTTTTTTAACAAATTGCCCAGTGTATAGAGTGCTTTTCTGTTTTCCCTCCCGGGAAGTTATTTATTTTTATGGGCTTCTTTTGGGAAATAAAAATCAATTTTGGAATGCAAGTGATACATTTTACTCTCCCAATAATGAAAGCTAGAAAATTAAAGGCCCCAAGGAACAACCTCTCTGTACTAAAATGATGTAGAATGCAGCCCAAATGTTCTTGTGTGAACGTTTTATAAATCGTGACCACTGTTTGCTGATGGAACCCTGGAAATAGCTCATGGAAGATGCAGCCATTGCTAGGGATGGCTCCATGCTGGAGGAGCCCACACAAGCTCACACGCCCACAGGAAGGCACTTCCAGATAACCTGTTCTCTAATAACAACTCTGAAAAACTGTACATATCAGGGCACTCCTGTGTGTGTGTTTAGGAAACCTGTTCATTCACTTATTCAATTAATGGCCGCATGTGGTGGCTCATGCCTGTAATCCCAGCACTTTGCGGGGCCAAGGTGGGAGGATCACTTGAGTTCAGGAGTTTGAGACCAGCCTGGCCAACATGGCAAAACTCCGTTTTACTAAAATACAAAAATTAGCTGGGTGTGGCAGTGCACCTATAATCCTAGCTACTTGGGAGGCTGAGGCATAAGAATTGCTTGAACCCGGGAGGTGGAGGTTGCAGTGAGCCAAGATCATACCACTGCACTCCAGCCTGAACAACAGAGCAAGACCCTGTCTCAAAAAAAAACAAAAAAGAGTAAAAATTATTAACAAGCACCTATTATGTACCCAGACATGGTGATACAAAATGAACAAGACAGAACAGTCAGTCCCTGCAAAAAGCTTATATTTTAGAGAAAAGATACAAACATTACACAAGGCATCTTAAGTCGGGTTCCCTGAAAACAGACTGATCTGGATATTTGTGTGCAGGAGGCTTCTCAGGGAGTAACCTTGGGAAGAACTCCTGCAAGGAATGGGGGAAGCAGAATGAAACCGAGAAACTGAGCTGTAATGTAGTTGCAACCGAGGTCTCACCTGATCCATGGGGGAGCTCTGTAGCTGTGATGGCCCTTTAGACTCGTTCCCCACTGAGGCTGGGGACGAGCATTTATGCCCATTTCCCACCAGCAACCAATCATAGACTGTGAGCTGCCCCTGGAAGGGGGCATAACCTTGGGCACTAGAACTCCCTCAGGGCAAATCCTACAGAAATACTGAAGCTGTGAGTGGTCAGAGCCAACACTCTGCATGGCTTGTGGCAGGAGTGCCTCTGTCCTGTGAGAGGGATCCTGGTGGCACACCACAGTATCCACTACACAAGGGATCACTGTAAATGTGATACATGTCATAGGTGAAGAAGTTCAGAACTTAGGGAAGGGGTACCTACCTTAGACTAGGGATTCTCAGGGTCACTGGGGTCTTTGCTAAAAGCCCTATACAAAGGAGCTTGGTAGGAGTTCACTAACTAGCCCTTCACTATGCGCTAAGCGCTATGAAGGCCCTGATAGACATTCTTGTTTCATCCTTGCCATGACTCTACGAGGTACAGGCTACTCTCTCTGCTCGCCAGATGAGGACGCTGAGACTCATGGGGCTTCATTAACTTGTCCAAAGTTCCACAGCTAGCATGCGGCAGAGCTGGGACTTGAACACCTATCTGCCTGAAGACAAAGCCTTGGACCCCTTCTGCTTAATTCCTATCCCTGTTCCCAGGCACCTTGTTTTCTTCCATTCATGCTATAAACTGCTCAAACGCCTCTCAGAAATAACTTCCTTCTAAGATGCCTTCCCTGGCCCTTTTCTTCCACAACCCAAATTCTCTTGAGTTGTCTACACTCCTCTTTCCATGTCCCCTCTACTTCCCTCCTCAACATCCAACATCCAGGCTTTCCAGCATCCTGCCTTTTAATTCCTTCTATGCCACTAAAAGAGCACTTCCCAAGTCCCTAAGTTAAATGGCCAAATCCAGTGACTTTGTTTAATTCTTAGCCTGGTGTTTATCATTACCAGTTGGCAGCATCTATGGTGCTGGCCATATCCACTTTCTTGAACTCTCTCTTCCGTGGCTTCTATGACCATTTACTTGGCTGGTTCCCCTTCATTCTCTAAAAGCACTATAATAATTATTATTTATTATTTGAGATAGGGTCTCACTCTGCCACCCAGGCTGGAGTGCAGTGGTGCGATCATAGCTCACTGCAGCCTCAAACTTCTGGGCTCAAGAGCTCCTCCCACCTCAGCCTCCCCAGTGGCTTGGACCACAGGCATGCAACACCACATTGGTTACATTTTTTTAAAAAATTTTTTTGTAGAGATAGAGTCTTCCTTTATTGTCCAGGCTGGTCTTGAACTCCCGGGCTCAAGCGGTCCTTCTGCATCAGACTCCCAAAGTGCTGTGATTACAGACACGAGTCACTGCACCTGGACTTAAAAACACTATTTTTTAAATTCTCCTTCACTGGCTCCTCTTGCTCCACTGACCACTGAAGTGGCTCCATTTCCCAGAGCCTGAATCTTCCTGCTCTTACAACGCTGCACTAATTCCTGACCCACTCAAAGAATTCAGCTCCCACTGTTAGGGCCGGTGACCCCTGCATCCATACTGTTGGCTCTGTTTTTCCAATTGGATCTCTGGATATACAGACTCATCTGCCTACTGGACACAGTCACCTGTGCAACCCAAAAACATCTCAACATATACAAAAGCAAGATGATTACCTTTCCCCTCTAGTAAGCTTCTGTGACTTCTAACCCTGATTGGCTGTCATGCTCACTATCCACATGTCTTCCTGAGTCGGAAATCTCTGTTAGTCCTGACTCCTCCATCCTCTCCCTGATCCTCTACATCCATTTATTCTTATCCTTCCACATCCTTAATTCATGTGTGTTTCATCTCATCTATGCTACAGGGATCAATAGCTCCTGGATGAGTCTCTATAGCTCTAGTCCCTTACATCTTTAATCCTTCTTTTTAATTGTCACCCATGGTAACTAGATCAGGTCATTACCACCTACAATGGCTCACCAAATCCCTAGCATGCTTGAGCAAGCTCTTCTGTGAGCTGGCATGAATCAGACTTCATAGCTACAATCTATGGTCTGAACACACCAGAAACCCAAGGCACCTTCATGGTAACATTCATGGTTCTCTTATGTGGTTACACCTCAGCCTAGAAGTCCAACTTTTTAACTATTTATTCAGGTCATTCAATGTCTGATTCAGGCATTAATCAGACTTCACAGCTACGATCTATGGTCTAAACACACCAGAAACCCAAGGCACCTTCATGCCCTGGGGTTACATTTCATGGTAACCTTCAAGGTTCACTCATGTGCTTACACTTCTGCCTAGCAGCCCACCTTTTTTTTTCCTTTTTTCTTTTTCTTTCTTTCTTTCTTTCTTTCTTTCTTTCTTTCTTTCTTTTTTTTTTTTTTTTTTTTTCTTTTTTTACCTATTTAACCATTTACTCAGCAAACTCTAATTGTGCATCTGTACATGTCAGTTGTGCGCTGCACTACCACAAAGTGGCATAAAAAATAAGGAAGGTTCTTGCTCTCCATCCAGTGGAGGCAAACAGGCAAGAAGCAAATAAATAAACCACATAATGACAGAGTGTGATAAATGCAAACAGAGTAATGGGATAGGGAGTGACTGGGAGGGGTTTCTTTAGATAAGACTCAGAGGTAGGCTTTCTGAGACGTTGACATTTAGTGATGACAGAAGGCTACTGGAAAGTTGGCAACACATAGAGCCCAAGGAAAAGCAACCCAGGCTGAGGGAAGAGCAAGTGCAAGAAGGAAGGAAAAATATTTGGTGGCTCAGAGATGTGGCTATCATGGGCAAGAGAACAAACAAGGTTGGAAAGAGGCTGAAGGAAGCAGAATCTGCAGGCTCTTAGAGCAAGAGTGAGGAGTTTAGGTTTCCGTTGGAAGCGCTGAGAAGCCTTGGAATCATTTAAGCAGGGGGGTGACATGTCCTGATTTACATTTTAGAAAGATGCCTGTGTCTGGGTGTGAAGGGTGGATTTCAGAGGGCAAAAGACCATGAAAGTTTCTATTCATCTTTCAAAGTAGAAAATAGACAAAGCACCCACCGAGCTGAGTCCTAGCAAGGGGCAAGCCTTCAATAAGCGTTAGATCTCCGCCCCATCCAGAACTAAATCCACTGCCTTTGCCTCTGTGAAGCCTATCCCAACCCCATGGGTTGGAATTAACCTCTCATCCCCTGGCACCTTCCACAGCATGTGCTTCCTACTCCATTATCTCTTCATCAATCCCCACTTTTATAGTGAGCTCTCTCCTCTTCTCTCTTAGTAGGGCTATGAAATACTCAGTATGTAAGGAATCATATTCATTCCTACAGCCATCCAGTGTCTAGCAAATGACCTCCCATACAGGGGAGACTAAAGAACAAGTTAATGAATGAATGAATGAATGAATGGGGTATGAAGGGAAAGATCTTTGTGTTCCCCAGGAAAGCTGACTTTAGAATCAATCACATCTGTATTTAACAGCCTGGCTTTAGAATCAATCGCATCTGTATTTTTAATTCAAGTCCCACCGCTCCCTAGCTATGGGACTTTGGGCAAGTGAATTCACCTCTCTGAGCTGCATTTTTCCCTTCTGTAAGGCTGAAATAGTAGTAAGTATGGGATAGTATTATTTCATAGGGCTGACATAGGGATCCAATGGGACCAAAGAAGGACTGTTGGCCCTTCCCATTCCCAAAAGAGTGCCTGCCAGAGAAGGGCAGAGTCTGAACAATCCAAGATAAAGATCTGCAACTATATGACACTTATGGGCAAGGTCCTGTCTTCTTCTTGTTTAAATTTTTGTTTTCAACAAATATTTATTGAGCCCTGATCATAGACACCCACCACAACCACCATCCTCCATTTTATTGGCCATAAATAATCAGGGAAAGATATATTTGAATCTACTCATGAGGTGAGGCCTGGATCTGGACCCTGTGCATGAACCACAGGCCCAAGACTCACCAACAGCAAGGCTATGGAAATAGGCTATGTTCGTCTGTTTGCGTCGCTCTCAAGGGATACCTGAGGCTGGGTAATTTATAAAGAAAGGAGGTTTATTTTGCTTCATGGTTCTGTAGGCTGTCCAGGAAGCACGGTGCTGGCACCCACTTCTGGTGAGGGACTCAGGAAGCTTCCAATCATGGCAGAAGGAGAAGGGGGAGCCCGTGGATCACATGGCAGAAGCAGGAACAAGAACGAGAGGGAGGAGGTGCCAGATTCTTTTAAACATCCAGATCTCGAGTGAACTCGGAGCGAGAACTCGCTTAGGTGATATGGAGGGCACCAAGCCATGAGGTGTCTGCCCCATGACGCAAAATGACCCAAGCACCTCCCACGAGGCCTCACCTCCAACACTGGGGATCACATTTCAACATGAGATTTGGTGGGGATAAAACATCCACCTGTATCACAGATATTTGGTATTTCGCATTCACTTTCAGACCCCATGCCTGGAGACCCAGTGGGCATTGTTGCCCCTGTTCAAGAACGCTGGAGACAAGACATTTCAATCCCAGTGTCAGTCTGCCCATCATCTTTCTAGGGGAACCTGTATACAAGCTGCCTCTTGAGCTAGTGACAGGCAGAGATGGTGATTAGCCCAGGTCAGTCTGATGCCAGGAGGTATGGATGAGGAAGCTGGGGAAATCATGGCCAGAGCCAAGGAGAACCCCAAGGGAGAGGCTGGTAGCTTCAAAGAGGAAAAGAGAAAGAAGATGTACATTTACTGCAAGGCTGAAAGAAAGCACACCCATCCCTGAGTTGAAATCACCACTTTAATTCCCAAATTCTCAATTTGGCAAAGTGGTTAAGGGGCTGGGTGTTAGATGCAAACAGACTTGGGACCAAACTCCAGTTCTGCCACACGGAAGCCCAGTTGACCTTAAGCAAGTCAATTAACCTCTCTGAGCCTCAGTTTCCCCATTTGTAAATGGAGACAAAATGGGTTGATGCAGGTGAAGAGCCCAGCACTGTGCCTGGCACTTAGTAGGCTGTTGTAGTGCAGGAAATTTATACTTAGAGAGAGAGAGAGAGAGAGACTGAAATGATTCTGTCAAGCAAATAGCATTGCACACCACACACCCCTACAAATCTAGAAGAAATAAGCAGAAAGATGCACTGGAACATCCTTTGGGACTACTGGCTCTTTGTGGATATGCCTACTTGTCCTTCTCCACCAACCATTCCATGATTTCAGATTTGTTCACTTTTCTTTCCCCAATTTGAAAGACTGCTTAGGTCGAGATTTCTCCAACAACAGTCTAAGACAGTGAATTCATCTGGAAAGAAGAAATGAAATCAAAGGAGCATTGATCCTCGACTGGGGGAAGAGGCTCTTAGCTCTTATTCCAAGTCCCTGCGAAGCCACATTCTCTGAGCTGAAGCAGGCACCCAGCAAGGGCCAGAGAAGCCGACGTGAGACCCCAAACCCAGCCATCCGTGGCTGCCGCATGCAGCTCATCAGGGGAGGAGGAACAGACAATAGCAGTCAGTTCCAGGGCCATCTCCCTTCCTTCCCTAGTGCTTCTCAGAACCCAGCAGGCAGCTGATGAGGACTCAGCAGCGGCTGACAGCCCATCTAAAGCTCACTGTCTCTTCAGCTTCCAATCACCAGGTGTCTGAAGGGGTTTCAGAGCAGTCAGCTTCTGCCCTCATTAAGAGGCCTTTGGTGGGTGGAGAAGACGATTGTGAAAGGAACTGTCAGCTTCATTAGGCAACTCAGAGGAGAGGTGCAGAAGTCCCCAGAGCTCTGGCCTCCTGGCCTATGCCCAAGAGGGCCCCTCATTTACATTTCATTTGCATTGCATACTTAACAGGACCCCGGATTACACTTGGAGAAATTGTCATGCGCTAAAGAGAGAGGCTGCCATCGGGTTTGCGACAAATGATCCTGGCTGGGAGGAGGATCCACAAAGCAAGCCTATACAACAATCTCTGCCCTCCAGGAAAACAAGACCTCAATCAGACCACAGCGATGCAGACAGATGCAGACCACACTATTCTGGGATGGATGACCAACTAAATAAAGCCATGTTTACATCATGCACAAGGCCAGACAGAGGGAAAATTCCAAATGTTTTCAAGAGACTATTAGAACGATTCATGCTAATTGCATGCAAGTCTTGTACTATGAATGTCAAACTGCACCAGCATCACATAAATGAGCTGTCAGTGGCTTGGTCAGCGTTCCCACAGAAAAGAGCCTTTTCCTCCCTCTCAGAATAGTTCTCATTTTGTTTGATTGATATATACACAGCTCCCCTCCTTGGGAAAGGGTTTTTAATTTATTGTCCAAAAGCTACAGGTTTCCCAGTATCCCTAAAGGATTGTCTCTTGATATAAAGCAGGTGCTAAGATCTCCATATGAACACAAACCTGGATTTAAATTCTAGCACCAGCACTTACCAGCTATATGAACTTGGCTAAGTCATTTAACCTTTCCGAGCTTCAGTTGCTTCCTCTACAGAATAGGGACAATATCCACATCTATCTCAGAGGGAGTAAATGATATCATGCACATAAAAATGCTCTACAAAAGAGAAAGTTAAGAGATACTGCCTACCATTAAGAAAGCAAGAAATTGAGTTGCAAATATATAACTTAAATGGCTAGCCAGGTGCAGTGGCTCACACCTGTAAACCCAGCACTTTGGGAGGCCGAGGCAGGAGGGTTGATTGAGGCCAGGAGTTTGAGACCAGCCTGGGCAACACAGCCAGATCCCACCTCTATTATAAAATTTTTAAAAATTTGGCTGGGCATAGTGGTGTGTGCCTGCAATCCCACCTACTCAGGAGGCTGAGGCAGGAGAATTGCTTGAGGCCAGGAGTTTGAGGCTGCAGTGAGCAATGATTGTGCCCCTGTAGTCCAGGCTGAGCGATACAGTGAAAACCTGTAGCTAAAAATAAATAAAACTTAAAGGAACTATTACAACTACTAGAGTCACAATAATGGATTCCCATTGGACTAAGAGAAAAGCCAAATTCACTCCCAAGGATCACAAAGCCCTCAGCAGCTGCCTCTCTGTCTCCTCCGCTTTCCTCTCCTGCTTCCTCCCCTTGACTTGTCCCACTCAGACACATGAGACTCCTTGCTGTTTCTTTGAGCACACCAAACATGCTCAGGCTACAGGGCCTTTGCACTGGCTGTTACTGTGCCTGGAATGCTCTTCTGTCAGGGAGATGAATGGCTCCCTCCTCCATCTCCTTTGAAAGTCTTTACTCAATGTCCCCATCTCAGTGACTGCCTGCTTGCCATCATATCTAAATGTGCAGGTCCAGTCCCCTCCTACATCCTTCCCATCCTCTTTTTCTGTTGTTGTTTTTTTTTTCTCCTTAGCTTACTGTTCGTATTTTACTTATTTACTTACTTTGTCTTCTCACACACTACAACAGAGGTCTGCCTTGGCAAACTACAGCCCAAGGGCCAAATCCAGCCTCCTGCCTGTTTTTGTAAATAAAGTTTTACTGCCACACACCCGCGCCCATTCATTGGCACACTGTCTGTGGCCACTTCTGTGTTACAATGGCAGAGTTGAGTAGTTGTGACAGTGACCAGATAGCTCCAAAGCCTATCTGGCCCGTCACAGAAAAAGTTTGTCAAGCCCTGCACTAAAATGTAAGCTCCATGAGGGCAGGACTTTGGCTTGTTCTCTGACAAATTTCCAGTGACTAAGTCAATGCCTGACATGTAAAATATGCTTAATAATCACTTTTTTTTGAATGAGTGAACTACAAATGTCAGTAACCCTATGCTAGATGTAAGGGGAAGAGAACTAGAGGGATTACATCAAAGAGTTAAAACCTTCTCAGGAAGTCAGAGCCATGAAATAGTGAAATGACACAGAGACAGAGCATGTGATTAAAATTTAGAGCTCAGGTGCCTGAAGAAAGAGTTTAAAGAGTTGAAAATGGTGTCTTCCAATGCAATGGTTCTCAGAGTGTCAGAGGTGTTCGAACCAGAGTGACTCCATCTTGAATAGGGACTGGGTAAAATAAGGGTGAGATCTACTGGGCTGCATTCTTAGGAGGTTAAGGGATTCTAAGTCACTGAATGAGACAGGACATCAGCACAAGGTACAGGTCACAAAGACCTTGCTGATAAAACAGACTGTGGTAATGAAGTAGGTCAAAATCCTCCAAAACCAAGATGGTAACAACAGTGACGTCTGGTTATCTTCGCTGCTCATGATACAGTAACTGTAATGCATTAGCATGCTAAGAGACACTCCCACTAGTGCCATGACAGTTTACAAATGCCATGGCAACGTCAGGAAGTTACCTACATGGTCTAAAAAGAGGAGGAATCCTCAGTTCCAGGAACTGCCCACCCCTTTCTCAGAAAACTCATGAAGAATCCACCCCTTGTTTAGCATATAATCAGGAAATGACCTTAAAAGTGGCTAGCCAGCAGCTTTAGGGCTGCTGTGCCTATGGAGTAGCCATGCTTTACTCCTTTACTTTCTTAATAAGCTTGCTTTCACTTTATGGATTTGCCCCAAATTCTTTCTTGCAAAAGACCTAAGGCTTCTCTTGGGGTCTGGATTGGGACCCCTTTCACAAGAGGGTGAACACACCAGCATCCTCTAGGGACCTGTTAGAAATTCAAATTCTTTCTTCTATGTCTACTAAATCAGAAACTCTGAGGGTGGGGCACTCTCTAGATGATTCTGATGCAAGCTCAAGTAGGACACATTGTTTCTTGTCCTGAGCTCTTCAATGCACACTGGCATTTTTAACTCTATGCCTATACTATTTTGATAAAATAATTAAATAAAATAGTTTGAGGTCTATTAATTTCCTTCCTTCCTTCCTTCCTTCCTTCCTTCCTTCCTTCCTTCCTTTCTTCCTTCCTTCCTT
>NC_045450.1:22304228-22410405 GCF_002776525.5 Piliocolobus tephrosceles | reverse complement strand
CTTCCTTCCTTCCTTCCTTCCTTCCTTCCTTTCTTCCTTCCTTCCTTCCTTTTCTCTCTCTCTCTCTCTCTCTCTCTTTTTTGACGCAGTCTGTCTCTATCACCCAGGCTGGAGTGCATTGGCACGATCTCGGCTCACTCCAACCTCCACCTCCCAGGTTCAAGCGATTCTTCTGCCACAGCCTCCTGAGTAGCTGGGATCACAGGTGCCCGCCACCATGCCCAGCTAATTTTTGTATTTTTGGTAGAGACAGGGTTTCACCATGTTGGCCAGGATGGTCTCCCTCTCCTGACCTCGTGAGTCACTCACCACCTGCCTCAGTCTCCCAAAGAGCTGGGATTACAGGTGTGAGCCACTGTACCCAGCCTCTTTCCTTGAACTCCTGGGCTCAGCGATCCTCCTACCTCAGCCACTTGAGTAGCTGAGATTACAGGCATACTGCACTACCATGCCTGGGTAATTTTATTTTTAATTTTTTTTAGGGACAGGGGTCTCACTATGTTGTCCAGGCTGATCTCAAACTCCTTGCCTCAAGTGATTCTTCCATATCAGCCTCCTGAGTCTCTGGGATTATAGGCATGAGCCACTGCACCTGGCTCTATTTTCTGTATTTCTGATGCTTTGGTGTCTCGGACCCTTGCTGACTCTGGAGAAACTGTCTGTCCCAAGGCTAGGCCATTCCTAGAGACAGAAGAACTCACCTGCAAGCGCACTTTTCATATGCAAACTGACCAATCCAAAGCCCAAACCTCCAACCACCTCCTACATGGGGCTCTTACACTCTGGGTGCAGGTCCCGGTAATTAGCTTGCGCTAATTACCCTAGGTAAAAGCAACAGGTATCAGGTACCAGGCAACTACAGAGACAGCCCCTACACCAAGAGTCTGCTGAGAACATTCAAACCAGCCAGCCCTAAGGCTGCTTTCCCGCCCTACCTGCTCCTTCTCACAGAAACAGCAGCAAAGGCTCCTGCTACGTTTTCTTCCCACTTCCTCTGCCTCCTGGCAGACTCTGCTGCTTCCCTGTGTGGCCTTGCATGGAGTGACACGCCTGCTCCTCGTGGGAACTATGAGTAATAAACTATCATTTCAAAAGTAACGAGGGCAGAACAAGTGGCACAGAGAATGGTGTGAGGAAGGTGACGTCCAGAAGACACTCAGCACAAGAACAGGAAGACCCAAAAGCTCTCAACCTGGCCGTGGAGCAAAAGATGAAATGCATCAGGGTTCATCCTAGAGTTTCAAAAAAAAAAAAAGTCCTGCACAAGGATGTGGGACCTGCAGGCTAGCAGCACCTGATGTGATAGACAAGAGAGCTTTAACTGATCATAAACCCAAGATAAGTCAACAGTGCGATGTGGCTGGTGGTACCCCCAGGCCCGCCAAAAGAGTAGCATCATCTCAGGATGCAGAAGGAGAATTTTGTTGTCTAGGACAATGTTTTCCAAGCAGCGGGTCATGACACATTTGCCAATCGCTAGTGAAATCAATTTGCAGAGTAAGAGCATTTTCCTTAAAGGGTTTCTTAAAGGAAATAGAATGGAAATGAACAGAAAAGAGGGCCATAAAAGAGAGGAGAATGTATCAGAGTGTGTGGCGAGCACAAGTAGAGGTAAGCATTCATTCATGGCACTTTGGTTTTGGTTGTGAGTGTGTGCTTGTTTGTGCAGTATGTGTGTGTTTGTGAGTGTGTGCTTGCTTGTGCAGTGTGCATGTGTGTGTTACATAAAACCTAAATGGGCTGGAGGCTGAAAGGTTTGCAAACAGCTGATTTAGAACAAGGAAAGTGACACTCCTTCTCTCCTCGGCAACACAGGTGGATTCTCTTTCACTCTGGGCACCCTGCCTTATAAGGAAGCTACTCCAACTGGAGTGTTGTCTAGGAAGAGTTCTGGGTTGGCATCAATGATGGCATACTCGGCCCTATCATGTGTTTGAGGTTGTGGGCTGTGGATTAGGGATTAGAAAGCAGATGGCTGAAGGAGTTGGGGCTGCCTCACTTGGGAATTAAAAGATTCTGGGACAGCTATGAACCGTCTTTAAATAAGTGGAAGGCTGTCGACATGCCTGTACTGGGTTACCCGAGGGTGAAACCACTGCCTATAGAAGCTTCATGAAATTCATCAATATCTATGACAGCAGCTCATCGTGCTGGGCTTCTTGGATCCCCTAGCAACTCCAGCTTGTCCACCTGCACCACTGCTCTTCCTCTGATCCACCCCTCCAGATCTTCCCATCTCCGGCATCTCCAAGCTTGCATAAGGTCTAACATGTACAGTAAATCCCTTATTCCATGATGCATGTAGTGACTGTGATTCCCTGAGTGATACACGGGCCTTGTGAGCTCAGCATCCACAAGGCTAAGGTGGGAAGTTGATTCTGCTTCCTCTCATGTGCACAAACCATTTTGCTTCTGGAGTTTTCCAGTGTAACCTGAACACTCTGTGAGCATCTTTGCATTTTTAAGTGAGAACACTTTCTCAGGATACTGTTGTGAGCTTGATTTTATCCCTCTCTCTCTTTCAGCTTCTAGATGTTCCCTGGGCCACTCAACGAGGCAGGCCAGGGTAGCAGTTAACAGTGCAGGTCCCAGATGTGCTATAGTGGCTAAGGGTTCAGGTCCGGCTGTGCTAAGGTAGTGGTAAAGGGTGCAGGTCCTGGGTGGGACAGGGTTGCCAGATTCACATAACCCATTCCCTGGTCCTAACACAGTGAGGTTTGGAGAGAAAGTCTTCTCCATCCACCTGCTTCTCACAACCTAGGAATTTATCCAGCCTCTTGGGCAGATCTTGGCCAATGAAATCTGTCTTTCTGCAAAAAAAAAAAGAAAGAAAGAAAGAAAGAAAGAAAGAAAGAAAGAAAGAAAGAAAGAAAGAAAGAAAGAAAGAAAGAAAGAAAGAAAGAAAAGAAAAACAGGCCAATTTGAAGAAATGTCATCATCTTCAGCCTCACAGTCCAGCAAAGACTGACTCTCATACTCCCAAAGGAGCAAAACAGGCTAGCAGGTAGTGTTGGGGAAAATGGAGTCATATGAAGCAAAGTCTCAGTTTCCTCACCATATAATAGAGAAAGGGACTATGGGCAATAGCAAAAGTTGTTAGGAGGATTACCTGAAAGAATGCTTGTAGAGTTCCTAGCAAAAGCCAGGCATTTGGAAGGGTTTTAGAAAAGGTGGTTGTGAGCCACATAGAAAGCCACAGTAGAAAGATGAAACTGGATCCCTTCCTTACACCTTATACAAAAATTAATTCAAGATGGATTAAAGACTTAAATGTTAGACCTAAAACCATAAAAACCCTAGAAGAAAACCTAGGCAATACTATTCAGGACATAGGCATGGGCAAGGACTTCGTATCTAAAACACCAAAAGCAACAGCAACAAAAGCCAAAATTGACAAATGGGATCTAATTAAACTAAAGAGCTTCTGCACAGCAAAAGAAACTACCATCAGAGTGAACAGCAACCTACAGAATGGGAGAAAATGTTTGCAATCTACCCATCTGACAAAGGGCTAATATCCAGAATCTACAAAGAACTTAAACAAATTTACAAGAAAAAAAACCCCCATCAAAAAGTGGGCAAAGGATATGAACAGACACTTCTCAAAAGAAGACATTTATGCAGCCAACATGAAAAAATGCTCATCATCACTGATCATCAGAGAAATGCAAATCAAAACCCCAATGAGATACCATCTCACACCAGTTAGAATGGCAATCATTAAAAAGTCTGGAAACAACAGGTGTTGGAGAGGATGTGGAGAAATAGGAACACTTTTACACTGTTGGTGGGATTGTAAACTAGTTCAACCATTGTGGAAGACAGTGTGGCAATTCCTCAAGAATCTAGAACTAGAAATACCATTTGACCCAGCCACCCCTTTGCTGGGTATACACCCAAAGGATTATAAATCATGCTGCTATAAAGACACATGCACAGGTATGTTTATTGCGGCACTATTCACCATAGCAAAGACTTGGAACCAACCCAAATGCCCATCAATGATAGACTGGATTAAGAAAATGTGGCACATATACACCATAGAATACTATGCAGCCATAAAAAAGGATGAGTTCATGTCCTTTGTAGGGACATGGATGAAGCTGGAAACCATCATTCTCAGCAAACTATTGCAAGGACAAAAAACCAAACACCGCATGTTCTCATTCATAGGTGGGAATTGAACAATGAGAACATTTGGACACAGGAAAGAGAACATCACACAGTGGGGCTTGTCGTGGGGTGGGGGGAGTGGGGAGAGATAGCATTATGAGATATACCTAATGTAAATGACGAGTTAATGGGTGCAGCACACCAACATGGCACATGTATACATATGTAACAAACCAGCCTGCACATTGTGCACATGTACCCTAGAATTTAAAGTATAATTTTTAAAAAAAGAAAGAAAAGGTGGCTGTGGCGGGGCACGGTGACTTACGCCTGTAATCCCAGTACTTTGGGAGGCCAAGGTGGCAGATCATTTGAGATCAGGCAGCCTGACCAACATGGTGAAACCCTGTCTCTACTAAAAATACTAACAAATTAGCTGGGCATAGAGGCACATGCCTGTAATCCTAGCTACTTGGGAGGCTGAAGCAGGAGAATCGCTGGAACCAGGGAGGCAGAGGTTGCAGTGAGCTGGGACTGTGCCACTGCACTCCAACCTGGGCGACAGAGTAAGACTCTATTATAATGGAAGGAAGGAAGGAAGGAAGGAAGGAAGGAAGGAAGGAAGGAAGGAAGGAAGGAAGGAAGGAAGGAAGGAGGGAAGGAAAGAAAAAAAGGTGGCTGCTACCAATATCATGTACCATCACCACTCCACTGATGCATTTAGTGCCAGGATAAGAGGGTGTCCAAGAGCATAATTATCTGGAATGACATAGTTAGATTCAAGTCCCAGCTCCACATCTTCCTAGTTGTGTGGTTTGGGCAAGTTATTTAACCTCTTTCTCTGTGTCTCAATTTCTTCATCTGTGAAATGGAGATGCTATCAGTAACTCTCTCCCAGCCAAGTAGCTGGGACTACAGGTTGTTGATAGGATTACACGACATGGCTCAGCAGCATGCTTCGCCCGGTGCCTGGTGGTTACTATCAGTAATAGGTGTCTGTCCCTTGGTTTTGTTGGTAGTGGTAAAGCAGATTAAACGCAACCAGACAGTGAAGCTGCTCAGGAGCTGGGACTGCGTCTTGCACAGGCTTTTGTGTTCCACGATGGCTAGCACTGTGCTGGGTTCATAGCAAGGGCTCCGTAAGCGTCAGCCACTGGCCCTCCTCCCTTCCCTCACCCTTCTAAATTGTGCCTCTCCTGCCTTCTGCAGGGAGCTACCCGGAATGCCTCCAGCCCACTGCTCCCTCCCTTCTCTAAACTCCGATCACAAGAAAGATTCTAACCCCACAGTGCTGGGGCAACACAGGCAAACGAAAAGCTGGTCTTCTCCAAGACCTCAAGGCGAAACTACTCCCAAGCTGTGCCCTAAAGCCACTGCAGGATAAGACTACGGGAACTACCAATGCTGAACCATCTCCTTCCTCTCCCTGCTGGCATGCTGGGTGTTTCTTACGTTCCAATGTCTCATAGTCTTAAACTGTATCTTTCCAACATCTGACCTAATGTGTTAGAACCTACCAGACAGATGGACCCAGGGTACAAATCCAGCCTCCTCCATGCACTGCCTTAGTGACTAGAGGCAGGTGGTCAAATTCTTTTTTTTTTTTTTTTAGAGGGAGAGACAGGGTCTCGCTCTGTCACCCAGGCTACAGTGCAGCAGTGAGATCACATCTCACCGCAGCCACCAACTCCTGGGCTCAAGTCACCCTCCCACCTCAGCCTCCCAAGTAGCTGGGACTACGGGTGCATGCCTCCATGCCCATCTAATTTTTATTCTATTTTATTTTATTTTATATATTTATTTTTTGAGATGAAGTCTCACTCTGTCACCCAGGCTGGAGCGTGGTGACACAGTCTCAGCTCACTGCAACTTCTGCTTCCCGGGTTCAAGCAATTCTCCTGCCTCAGCCTCCCGAGTAGTTGGAACTGCAGGCATAAATTACCATGCCCAGCTAATTTTTTTGTATTTTTAGTAGAGACGAGGTTTCACTATGTTGATCAGGCTGGTCTCAAACTCCTGACCTCGTGATCCACCCGCCTTGACCTCCCAAAGTGCTGGGATTACAGGCATGAGCCATCACATCCGGCCTGCCCAGCTAATACTTAAGACTTTTTTTTTCTCACTGTGTTGCTGAGGCTGGTCTCAAACTCGTGGCCTCAACTGATCATCCTGCTTCAGCCTCCTGAGTAACTGGGACCATAGCCACATGCTACCACACCAGGCTCAGATTTTTTAAGGCTCTGTTTTCTCCTTCGTAAAATGAGAAAAATAAAATGACTGCTCCCACTGGGTGGTTGTGGGGCCTAAGCACACTGACCTTGCATGATGTCCTTCAGATACTCCTGGGATCTAAATTTCCACGCACTTAGAAAGAAACCAAGCCCCCCATGGGGCTTACAAAGCCTAATTGGCTGTCCCTGCCTTTCCTCCACCATCACCCGCCCCTCCCCATCCCTAGGCTCCAGTCACACCCACTGGCTGTCAGTTCCTGTCACTCACAAGCCTGCTGCTTCACTCTTCCCTCTGGCCTCTGCCTCTGCCACTCCCTCTGCCTGGCACACTCTTCCCTGGAATTTTCAGCAAGCTGGCTCCCTCCTGCTGGTCCCTGAGGTCTCAACTAAATGCCATCATCCCTGCTAATCACACTCAGCCCACTGGCCACCCTCTATCACATCATGCCACTTTATTTTATTTCCTTGATAGTCTTTATTGTTTTCTCAAAGTGTTTTGTTTGCTTTCTCTTCATCTCCCATCATTAGAAAGAAGGCAGAGGCCATAAGCGCAGGGGCCTTGCCTGTAAGCAGTGCACAGCACATGGGAGGCCCCCAACAAATACTTGTTGGAGGAGTGGGAAAGACAGGATTCAAACCCAGGCCAGACTCCAAAGCCCATGCAAAACCCTTGTAATCATAGACCACATTGGCCTGTAATTAGCAGAGACTTGCAGCAAGCCACAATACAGAGGCTATTGACTAGGAAGCTCCCCAGAGACATGCCTTCACCTTCCAGGTGGTAGGGGACAAAGGCAAGGCAGGGAAGAAAGAAAGGCTCTGGGTCACTTTACACAAATGGCTCAAGCCAGGAGCTCATGCTGCACCAAGGCCAGGACATGCAGGTAGGTGCAGGTCACCAATGAAAGAGGATTCCGGCCCTAGCGGGACCGCCACCCAAGCTTCATGACTGGTAAGATGCCACGGCCAACGTGGGGCTGGAGGTTCACATCACCCCTGGCACCTCCACCTGTGGTGGGCTGCACAGGAGCTGAGTGTGGGTAACGCCTGCCATCTAGTGGAAAAGACGCATTCCTCCCGTCCCACCGCGGTCCCGGCCGCAGGGCTGCTCAACTGTTCAGATCCCCAGGGGAGGCTGTTAAAATGCAGATTCTGATTCAGCAGGCCTGGAGAGGCAGCTGAGAGCCCGAATTGCTAACGAGCTCCCAGGTAATGTCGATGGGATGTGGCTGGTCCCCAGACCGTACCTAGAGCAGCCAGGACCCACAGTGATTTCTGGAAAAAAAAAAATTAGCTTCAACTGAAACTGAGAGTTGGGAAGCCACAGCCCATGGGAAACAGGATTGGAAGGCACCAGAGTGCTTGAAATTTAAGTCAAAGAACTTCAGACTTGGAGGTGGGGTGGGCCTGGGAGGGCAGGGGGCAGTTTACCGCGGACCTGCCAGATGAGAGGCACAGAGAAGAGGTGGTGGTTCCCAGTACATATGCAACTCAGCAAGGATGATGCTAGCGACCATGCTGCAAGAAGGCAAAAAAACATCAAACACCATGAAACTCGGAGAACAGGCCCAGCTCACAAGGCAGATGCTACACAAGATGGAAGCTAGTGACAATAAAAACTCAAAAATACCCAGACAGGGCCTGGGCCCAGCTCTGCTCAAGCTGAGAACCACCTAACAACCCTCCTCAAGCAACCAACACCCCATCACTGGGGCATTATCCATTCTTTTCTTTTTTTTTTCTGCTATTGTTATTGAGACAATTTATTTCTGTTCATTTTTCCTATTTGGAGATTTTTCTGGTTTTATTTTTCAAAAATTGCAGAAATGATATGTATTGTAATCAACCCAAGAAACATGTAATAAATAAAAACTATAGAAACACGACACAATCCTCCTCCCCGCCACAGCCTCTTCACTCCCGATCCTGCTGCGATCTCAGTGTTTACAACCTGGTTGGTATCCTTCCACACCTTTCTTCACACATAGGTTATAAAATATACAAGCAAAACTTCACACATAGGAGGTGTCTGTTGCTGTTGCTTATTTCTTCAAAATGAGATCATACTAAATACATTTTTACGCAACCTAACCCTTTCGCTTAACCATAGATGTTCCTCTAGTTCAAGGACTGCCAAATGTTTTCAGTAAAGGCTAGAGAACAAATATTTTACATTTTGCAGATTGTACAAGCTCTGTCACAACTACGCAGTGAACTCTGCCATCGTGTCACAAAAGCAGCCATAGATAATATGTAAATGAACGGATGTGGCTGTGTTCCAACAAAACTTTAAAAAAACAGGCAGCAGGCCAGTTTGGCAACCTCTGCTTTAGATCAATATCTGTAGCTCTAACCCATTGGTGTTTTGTTTATAGCTATTTAGAATTTTTAGCACAAACTTTTAAATAATAAATGTATAGGAAGTGGCCAGGCGCGGTGGCTCAAGCCTGTAATCCCAGCACTTTGGGAGGCTGAGACGGGCAGATTACGAGGTCAGGAGATCGAGACTATCCTGGCTAACCTGGTAAAACCCCGTCTCTACTAAAAAATACAAAAAACTAGCTGGGCGTGGTGGCGGGCGCCTGTAGTCCCAGCTACTCGGGAGGCTGAGGCAGGAGAATGGCATAAACCCGGGAGGCGGAGCTTGCAGTGAGCTGAGATCCGGCCACTGCACTCCAGCCTGGGTGACAGAGCGAGACTCCGTCTCAAAAAAAAAAAGTATAGGAAGTATAATATACCTATAGAAAAGTGTATAAATCACAATTTTATAGCTTGAATTCTCACAAAGGAAATTCACCTGTGTAACCAGTTCCCATATCAAAAATTAGAACATCACTAGTTCTACAGAAGTCCCACATGCTCATTTTCTCATTTTAATTCAGTGTTTTCTTTTCTTTTCTTTTTTTCTTTTTTTTTTTTTTTGAGACAGAGTCTCACTCTGTCACCCAGGCTGTAGTGCAGTGACCTGATCTCTGTTCACTGCAAACTCCACCTGCGGGGTTCAAGCGATTCTCGTGTCTCACCCTCCAGAGCAGCTGAGATTACAGGCATGCACCACCACACCCAGCTAATTTTTTGGATTTTTTTTTAGTAGAGACAGGGTTTCACCACGTTGGCCAGACTGGTTTCGAACTTCTGGCCTCAAGTGATCCACCCTCCTCAGCCTCCCAAAGTGCTGGGATTACAGATGTGAGCCACCATGCCTGGCCTAATTCAATGCTTCCAACAACTGCCTAGTATCACATAAAATGGGTACCCCTTCATTAGGCTGATGTTTCATTTGCATCTCAAAGAAAACGTCAATAAACATGCTTGTTCTAGACTTTATTTCTTTACATGCTGGTGTTTCATTGTAAAAGAACAGATTTCCTAAAGGAAAACGTGAGAGTCAAAATGTTCGTATGTGTACATACTTTAATAGACATTGCTGGACCACCGTCCCCAAAGGCAGTCACAAGTTACAGCCCTGCAGGTCCCGGCAGTGCCCACTTCAATGCAATTCCTTAGACATTTGGGAACAATGACTGCGCCCAGCACATCCTGAGGGCCTCAGACACTGGCCTGGCCTTGATAATTCTCATGATCAGGGAAGAAGAGAAGGAATATTGAATAGCAAGACGTCAGCTTCCCTACATCTCCTCAGGTCCAGTATATCCCAGAACTTCAATGCCCGAGACACTCACCACAACCTAACAGGCTGATAGGCTTTGAAGGAAGGATGGGCAAGAGACCCTTCCCCTGGCCTCACGGGGTGTGCAGACAACTGTCAGTCATACACTGAGAAAGATGGTAGATGTTCCAAACACAGAGATATGATTTAATGGAACTTCTTCATTACAACAATACTTTAAAAAAGCAAAATAAGGCAGGTTTGTTAAGTTTTTAAAGACATTTTGCTCTTCAGTGAATACATAACAAAAAATTGTAAACAAGAATTTCCAACTTTCAAATTTTCTACTTTACTGCATTATATAACTCCTCAAAAAAGCAAACAAAAAAATTGAACAACTATTAAGTATGATGTCATCTAAGGGATCTTAAGTATAATGGACATCCCATAGCCAGAGTTCATGGGTATGCACCGTGGTGTGTGGGGACATGAGGGCATTTCTCTGGTTCATACCTTCCCTTGGATCCTCAACAGCAGCTGTGACATCAAAAAAGAGAATTAATTTGATAAGGGTTAGAATGATGGAGTCGTATGCATTTGTCAAAACTCAGCCATTGTACACTTAAGACATCACTGGGCACAGTGGCTCACATCTGTAATCCCAGCACTTTGGGAGGCCAAAGTGGGAGGATTGCTTGAACCATGGAGTTCAAGACCAGCCTGGGCAACAAGGCAAAACCCCTCTCTACAAAACTACAAAAATTAGCCAAGCGTGGTGGCTCATGCCTGTAATCCCAGCTATTCTGTAGGCTGAGGTGGGAGAATCAATTGAGCCTGGGAGGTCGAGGCTGCAGTAAGCCATGATTACGCCACTACACTCTAGCTTGGGTGACAGAGTCAGATCCGGTCTCAAAAAAAAAAAAAAAAAAAAAAGATTTGTGTGTATCATTGTATGTACATTTCACCTCAAAAGTTAAAAAAAAAAAAAACCCTACAAATAAATTTTGAATTCTATTGATGTTGGGCATGCTGAAGTGTTTAGGGAAAATCGAATTGGTGTCTGCAGTTTACTTTGAAATGTGTCAAAAATAAGACAGATTGATGGATGGAGAGCGAGATGAATGGAAATGTGATTAAGCAAGAGTGGAAAACGTTAATGACAGAATATAGGTGGTGGATAAATGAGTGTTTGCTGTAAAATTCTTTCAACTTAGTTCAAAATAAAGCCTTGGGAAAAAATTACAAACCAATAATGTAAAAGGGAAGGGAGATCTACCAGAACTGGGCCCTATCCCCATCCTGTGTGTGACCTGGAGAAGTAACCCCTTCTCTGGGCCTCAGTGACCCCAACTGGTCTCTGCTGCACCTTCCATTATGAACAATGACAGTACTGTGGTTTTACAAATAGGGGCATCTCTTGAGAGAGCCGCTGAAGGGGAATGGCTTTGAAGGCAGAGACTGCCCCCTAGTGAGCCCTCGCGGCCTAGTTTATAATAATTTTCTGTCTCTGCAACTGACGCATGGCTGGGCAATATGACACAAACCCCCACGACAGAAGTTTACCTATGTAACAAACCTGAACACGTACCCCCAAAATTCAAATAAAAGTTAAATAAAAAATAAATATTAAGCTATCTGGATTTTTTTTCTTGTTTACATTGCCCTTTTTCTTCCCAATTTTTTTTTTTTTTTTTTTTTTAAGGCAGAGTCTCACTCTGTTGCCCAGGCTGGAGTGCTGTGGTGCGATCTCAGCTCACTGTAACCTTTGCCACCCAGGTTCAAGCGATTCTCCTGTCTCAGCCTCCCAAGTAGCTGGGATTACAGGCGTCCACCACCACACCCAGCTAATTTTTGTATTTTTGATAGAGACGGGGTTTTGCCATGTTGGCCAGGCTGGTCTTGAGCTCCTGATTTTAGGTGATCCAGCCGCCTCGGCCTCCCAAAGTGCTGGAACTACCAACGTGAGCTACCACACCCAGCCTCTTTGGTACTCTTTTTCTCTTGATGTGTGGATGTCAGATCTTAAGAAGGATTTAAATACCACAATATTGGTAGTACCTAAGTCTGTCAGGGAGATGTTTCAGTGTAAAAAATTTCTGTATAATGCAATACAAAGGTAATATATATAAAGGTAAATATAAAGATAATATAAAGGTAAGAATATCGAATGGGAGTTCCAAAGAGAAACATTTTTAAAAATGGTTATTTCTGCTTTTCCTTTTGGGAGATAGATATGAGGATGGACATGGTTAAGCATTTGGAGGTGGCTGTAATATAGATGGGAGTATAAATAATAGATGCCAGTTGTTATGTTGATATGTAGATACTGAATTGAAAAAGAGTTAAATAAGATATTGTTGGCTGGGTGTGGTGGCTCACGCCTGTAATCCCAGCCCTTGGGAGCCGAGGTGGGTGAATCGTGAGGTCAGGAGATCGAGACCATCCTGGCTAACACAGTGAAACTCCATCTCTACCAAAAATACAAAAAAAGTTAGCTGGGCATGGTGGCACACGCCTGAAGTCCCAGCTACTTGGGAGGCTGAGGCAGGAGAATCGCTTGAACCTGGGAGGCAGAGGTTGCAGTGATCTGAGATTGCACCATTGCACTCCAGTCTGGGTGACAGAGCAAGACTCCATCTCAATAGAAAAAAATATATTGTTGCATGTATGAACACACAGGCTTCATAAACCTTGGGAGCATTTTACAACTCTGATCTGGACATTGTATTGCCTGACCTCATGACACCTATGGGCATCATGATGTCAATATGGTTTCCTGGGATACTACAAATTCCACTCCTCCACGTCTTTTCTGCATTGTCCAGGGAACAAGGGTGGTCATGACTGCAACAAGCGGGTCTCAGTCCCAGTAACACTTGCTGTTGACCTTGACCTTGGACCTGGTACTTAAGATTTTCTGCATGTTGTACCTCCCATAAGAATAATGGTATAAATTGCTGACCTTCAGCTCCTGACTTCAGGAGGCACTGATCTGAGGACCATCTGTGAAAGCCTTATATCTATCTATCAGGATCCTCCAGGGGTTTCTCATTCATACATACAGCCATTGAGTCCACAAATATTTAGTGATGCCCACCTTGCTAAGTGCTGGGAGTAGAGCAGCAAGACACAGTCTTGCCCTCATGGAGCTAATGCTTTGTACAAGATGCAGACACTAATCAAACTCAACAAAAAATCACCCCTTTCACAAGGCCAAGCTCAAGTTACCATGAATGTCTACAAAAGGGGGAAGTCAGAAAAAGCTCATTAGATGGTGAAAATGAGCTGAGATCAAGAGGAAGAGTTAATTGCTAGTAAAAGAGAAGATGGCAATGGCAAACATTCTAAACAGAGAACAGAACAACAGATGTCCTATAGTGTGTGGCGATCTGCAGAGGACTAGGGATTAAAAGAAAGGGGGAGGAGACAGTGAATAAAGAATGAGACTGCCATATTAGATTTAGTCTGTTATAAAGACAATGGGAAACCATTGATGGGTTTTTAAAAGGAGGAGAACTGATCAGATTTATTCTCATCTTGACCTGCCAAAGCACTAAGAACAGATGTATGAGCTCAATTTCAGTAGCCAGGCAAGTTAGAAAACCTTTCACCTCTAGAGATGCTGAGATTTCCAAAGAGCATATGACACTCAGGGCAAACAGCAGTGTCCTGGGCTGGTGGTCAGTGGAAAATCCTAATACTGACCATGCTTCTTGGGTCTGAATGAGGTGGGGCCATTCCACAAACACCACAAGGCCACTTCTGGCCTGGCAGAAGGACCCCACACAACCTTTAGTGCTCCCTCCTCTCTGATCTGTCTGGCCAAGATCAAGGAGGAGGGGGCTGGAGTCCCAGCAATGAAACCACAAAGACAGTCAGGAGACCAAGGGAATCTTGAGTGTCCTGGATGCTGTTGGACCCTGCCCAGCTCCTCTCCATGTTGGCCAATGCACCCATACCCTGAGTGTTGTATGTGATGGCTGTTAATGGCTCACAGTTACCCCCATGTCCAGATAACTGCCCTCAACTGCACAGACGCCTCCTCACCTGGGAGGTTACTCTACCTTCCCACCTCCATCCCCAGCAGCCTACAGCAGTGACTGACTATATTAGTCAGCTCAGGCTGTCATAATAGAATGCCACAGATTGGGTGGCTTAAACAACAGACATTTATTTCTTTACAGTTCTGGAGGCTGGGAAGTCCAAGATGGAGGTACCAGCAGCTTCAATTCCTGGTAAGGACTCACTTCCTGGCTTGCAGATGGTCACCTTCTTGCCGTGTCCTGCCTTTGGTGGAGACAGAATGATCTCTCTTTCTTCCTCCTCTTAGAAATCCACAAATCTCATTATGAGGGCCCCACCCTCACAACCTCATCTAACCTTAATTATCACCCAAAGATCCCATAGCTCCAAATACTATCACACTGGGGGTGGGACTTTAAGACACAAATTTGGGGGAGACACAGTCATCCCATCGCACTGACTGACCTGGAACACGACAGACCAGCCCCCTCACCTCAAGGTGGGACTGACTCTGTGCTACAGTGTTTGGCGCAAAATTCCACCAGACACCAGGCTGAAGAAGATTTCCACGGAGACCACAACCTCCCTGAGCTTTTTCCCTGTCTGAGAAAGGAAACATGGTTCCTTCACTTCTCTTTTCCCATGAGCAGACCAATAAATCACTGGAGCAAAATCCCCATCTTGGCTCTATTTTTAGAGAACTTGGCCACAGCATCAGGGCTGTCTTCTACCGTCAATCAATCAACAAGCCCGTGCTGAGTACAGGCTGTGCCCAGCATGGTGTATGGGCAATTGCAGGGCATTGTGACATGGGGCCAGAGGCCCAGGTCTCATCCCTGCTCTGCATGTGACACTGGTCGGGGTATTCAGTCTTGCTGAGACTTCATTTTTCCTTCCAATGATAGCACCAACACAGCCTTCCTTGGATGGTCCACTATCAAAGCACTTGGAAAAGCACACAGTGCTATTAAACTTCTTTATAGATTTGCCTGTCCTGAACATCCCAAAGAAATGAAATCCTGCAATATGCCAGGGTCTCTCCATGTTTGCCAGGCTGGTCTTGAACTCCTAGCCTCAAGCAATCCTTCTGTCTTGGCCTCCCAAAGTGCTGGGATTACAGGTGTGAGGCACCACACCTGGCTTGTTTGCTTGTTTGTTTTTCTTGTTTCTGTTTTTGTTTTATGAGATGGAGTCTCACTCTGTCACCCAGGCTGGAGTGCAGTGGTGCAATCTCAGCTCACTGCAACCTCCGCCTCCTGGGCTCAAGTGATCAGGAGCTCCTGCCTCAGCCTCACGAGTAGCTGGGATTACAGGCGTGCACCACCACACCTGGCTAATTTTTTGTATTTTTAGTAGAGATGCGATTTCGACATGTTGCCCAGGCTGACTCCTGAGTTCAAGTGATCTACCCACCTTGGTCTTCCAAAATGCTGGGATTACAGGCATGAGCCACTGTGCCTCACCTATTGCTTTTTTTCTTTTTCTTTTCTTTTTAACATCTTGTCTTAAGCCATCCAGTTTGTGGTATTTTGTTATGGCAGCCATAGCAAATGGATACACCTCCTACCAGTGTGTCCTGAGAATCAGGGGCTTGTGATCCAGGCTCTCGAAGGTCACAGCATATCTATGATTAAGGGGGAAGACTTTGACTTTGAACTTGAAGAAATATTGTACCACATCAGAACAGACTCCCTAAGGAATGCCCATTAGGGGTGCCCTAGCCAAACCACAAAAGGAATAAATATGGTGGAGGGCATAGAGAATAAATACGGTGGAGGACATAGAGAATAAATACGGTGGAGGGCATGGAGAAGCGAAACTAAACTAAAAAGGAACCTAGTCTATAGTACTTTTGAGTGAAACAGACCTAGGTGAGGAAGTGTGTTTTCTGATGGATAGAATGATAATAACTTACCTCATTTGAGTTGTTGAAGAAACATCAATCAGATACTGCCTCTAAGTGCTTTTCACAATGATTAACACATTTTTAAAACTCAACACATGTCAGCTATTGTTTTATTATTACCGCGAATGGTGTGAGCTCTTGGAGTATAACTTCTCTGAGCCGTGGCTTCTTTGTTCATAAAACAAGAGTAATAGAAGATGGGGTGCAGTGACTCACAGCTATAATCCCAGCACTTTGGGAGGCCGAGGTAGGCTGATCACTTGAGGTCAGGAGTTCTAGACTAGCCTGGCCAACATGGTGAAACCCTGTCTCTACTAAAAATACAAATATTAGCCAGGAGTGGTGGTGTGCGCCTGTAATCCCATCTACTCAGGAGGCTGAGGCAGGAGAATCGCTCGAACCTGGGAGGTGGAGGTTCCAGCGAGTTGAGTATTTGGCAGGAGGCGGCTGTGGTAGGCACCACTGCACTCCGGCCTGGGCGACAGATGGAGTCTCCATCTCAAACAAGAATAATAGAGATTTTGCAATGTTGTGAAGATGGAAAAAAATAACATGTAAGGTTTAGAGCACCGCACATTCCATGTGATCCGTAAATGCTGCGGCCTTCAGTCACACTTTGGAATGAGTGTAGTTCCCAGAGAATGACACCAGAGGGAAGCAGAGTCTTATTTTTGTCTCACCAGCATCGGGAATCTTAGACAATCAGTGGGGAAAACTGGCTTATCTTGAACCTGCAACTGCGGGATTTCCCCTGGGGCCTCCAAGCATCCCACTGGGAGGCAGGCAACCACTTGGAGAAAAACATAATGATGCAATGGATTGCACATTTTCTAAAATCTCACTGGGCTTCACAAAATCTCAAGTTTAAAAGAATTATATTGTACAGGGATAAGTATTTTTCAGCTTTTACAGTTTACGTAAAGCCCCTCCCCAACCCAGGGCTCAGCACATCAGAGCTACTGAACCAGTCTGAGGCCTCAGAAACAGACTAATTTTTGCAAAATTAATCTCTTCCACGATCAATTTCCTGAGTTACTAATTCATAAACCCTTGTTTATATTCATTAGATATATAAAGTCAACAGTAGTTTGTCACCAGCCTTCGAGAAGAAATGTCCACAAAGTTTTAGCTCCACTCCCAGCAGGCTCAGTGCCAGTTACACTGGGACTTATGGCTGAGTATTCCTCAAGCCAGTGCAGCTGAGTTCTAATTTTGCTTGAACTTCTCACATCAGAGCCAAGTATGTCTTGAATGCTGGGATAAATGAGTGACAGCCCTGCCCCCGCTCCCCACCCCCCGCCACCAGCCCCTCCTCTCACTGCATCTTCCAGCAGATTGTACCATCCTGCTTTCTAATTATCATGAAATATTTTAGACATGCAGAAAGTATAGAGAATAATAAAATTACAGCATAGCCACCGTCAGGTTCAAGAAATAAATCTTTCAAATGTGTGGAAAGTCCCTGAATTGCACCCTCCAACCCCCTCCTTCCCAAGATAATATATTCTCCAAATTTGCTGTTTCTCATCAAGACGCCATATTTCTTGCTGGAAAAGCTTGGGGAAGAAGCAAGCTTCCCTTCTCCGCTACCTGAGTAAAGGAAACGCAACTACCCACTCCAAAAGATAACCGTAAAAAACAGTGGGAAATGAGGAGAGAAGAGAAGTGGAGGATCCTGAGGAAGTTAGAAGTCCAAGGAACTCAGACGTCTCCTCTCTGAACCCAACCTAGCCTGGGGTGCTGAAGGACGTAGCTTTGAGGGTGTACAGTTTCTAAAGAACCCCCTGCTGCAGTGAGGGGCTGCCGTGGGCAGGGCAGGGGACAGAAGCAGTGCCACACCCCCTTCCAAGTCCCTGGACTGCCCCACCCCTCCACCTTCCTCCCCTCCTCAATCACACAGGTCAAGCAAGGTCAGGAACCAGTGGAGCCCCAGGGTCACCTACCGAGGACGATGAGGACATCCCTGTCGATGTGGGCCTGGATGTAGATGCGGCCGCGGCGCTCCGTGTGGTCTGTGCCACAGAGGCTGGGGACGTTCATCACGCAGCGCTTGTGCACGTTCATCATGCAGGCTGTGAGGGCAGAGAGAGGGCATGCTGCTTAGGCTGGCCCAGGCTGGGGGCTGCAGACATCTGCCCCACCCAGGACCACTGAATCCTTCCTGTTACCCTCCTTTGAGGCAGCTGAGAAATCACCAGCCTGGTTGAGACCAACTTGCCTGCCAAGATCTCATCAGAAGGGCTTCTCCAACTCTTCCCCCTGAACCCTGATGGGTAAAGGAGGTACTTGTCTGTTCCCCACCCAAGGCCAAGGGTGCAGCCTGAAGCAAGCACACCCCACACCCCTTAAGGCTCTGAAGCCAGAGTCACCAACTTCAATGCTCACAGGCTGGCTGGTCACATGAGTGAGGAAAGCTAAGGGGATGGCGGCAACTTGGCCAAGCGGGGAACAGGGCAGCAACATTTCCCATTTCTCAGCATATGCAGGAATCTCGCTGTGTATGTGACAGCTCTGATTTTAAAATATCGACAGCTAATCGGTTGAGTTCCCTGGAAAGAGCCTGAGATGGGGAGTTTAGGGCACAAGGTTTTTAGGGAGTGCTCTTGGGAAGAGAAGTTGGCTTGCCATGTGGATGCAACCAAAGCTGATGTGAAGGGAAGCCCAGAGCTGAGATGATCCTTCAAAGCTGTTCCAAACTGAGACAAGAGGGCTGGGCACTGCAATCATCCAGTCGCCCTGGAAGGGGCATTACCTTGGGCAATTACGCAGGATGGGGCACCACTGTGAACCCACAGCTAGGGGATGGGGTGGGACCCTGAAGAAGGGGTCTGGGCTGACCATAGTGTCCACCACAACTAATTACAAGGAAAAAGATTTAGAGCGAGGGCAGGGTGGATGAAATGTGCCTGTCAGCTGAATTTGGCCTGCAGCTGTCCCTCATGTTATAGGATATCCACTCCCTCTGTGCACTCCTCCGTACAGTATCTGTGTCTATTTCAACGTGGTGGCTGATTTCCCCTAGGTCCTGAGCAATAAAGCCCCGCTCCAGGAAGGTGTGCCAGGAACCCAGGATTCTCCAGGGGGACACTAGTTCCAGTTGGAGAAGGCAGGAGAGGCCAAGTCACCCCATGGGCCCCAATTTCAAGGTATCTGGGGGCAAGGGACCCTTCTCAGACCACCCAATTCCCAGGAGGAGGCAGGCCTATTACAAAAACTGGAAATGAGTTGTGGGGAGAGAAGGGAGAGCCCTCTGGGACCCGAGCACCAGGCTGAGTTCCCACCCACCACTGTCTTCGAGGCAGGGGCACTGCCCCTATATTAGGGCCCCATGTGTGGTAAGAGGAGCTGGTGTCCTGCAGGCAGAAGGCTCCAGCCTCACTGTCCCCCTGCGGCTCTCACCATGTTTCTGTCTGTCTCACTGTTCCCACATTGCTGCATGTCTCTTATCTCTGCTGTCCCACTTCTGCACGTGTCTCACTGCCTTGGCCACATTTGTGAATTGGTCTGTTCCACTCTCTGCACTTGCCTCTGGCCTCTTTGTCTCTCCCCTTCTCCAGCTGTGTCTCTCTGCCTCTCTCTCTCTCCTCTGTGGCTCTCCATGTGTGCTTCTGTCTCTGTCTCTGGTCTCTCCATCTCTACACCTCTGCATGAGCCTTGCGTGACGGCATCTCTGTCTGTGTCCATACCAATCATTTTATCTTTTTTTCTTCTTCTTTGAGAGTCTAGCTCTGTCACCCAGGCTGGAGTGCAGTGGCGTGATCTCGGCTCTCTGCAACTTCCCCTTCCCAGGTTCAAGGGATTCTCCTGCCTCAGCCTCCCGAGTAGCTGGGATTACAGGCGTCCACCATCTCTCCCAGCTAATTTTTGTATTTTTAGTAGAGATGGGTTTTTGCCATGTTGGCCAAGCTGATCTCGAACTCTGACCTCAGGTGATCCACCCGCCTCAGCCTCCCAAAGTGTTAGGATTACAGGAGTGAACCACCGCACCTGGCTTATCTGTTGGTCTGTGTGTCTGCCTGTCCCTCCTTTTGCCTGAATCTCTCTCTAGCTGAGTTTCTCTGCAGCTTCCACACCCCACATTCCTCCCTGTGTTAGGGTTGCACGTGTCCACCTTTCCCCTGCATCTGTCTCTGTTTATGCGTGTGTGTTTCTTATTGTCTCTCTTGCCCTCTACCACCCTTATTCACCCTCACACTCCTCTCTGTCACTCTCTGCCCTGTGATTTTCTCTCTCTGTCCTCTGAGCTTCAGGACCCTTGTGATAGGGGTAGCACCAGCCTCATGACTGCCCAGCCTGCTGCAGACCAACAGGCCTGTGGGCGCCACTAGCACCTCCAGCCTCCCTGTAGCTTTGTGGCCATAGCTCTCAAAGCCTGTCTGCTCCCCTGCCCCACAGGCCATCTGGGCCTTGGCCTCATAAAGAGGAGTCCCACCCCATCTGCCTTTCCTACCACATCCTGGCCAGAGAATGATGCTCTCTTTCCTCCTCCAGCACAAATTTGTGGGTGCTGCAGGGCCACAGGTCTTCTCCATGCAAAGAATGCATCAGCCCCACATCTCAATGCTGAAAACAGTGGTGATGCATGGCTGCAGAAATGCCCGTGATTTGTTCATGCCTCCAGGTGTCAACAGCCATGGACTGTCCCTTCCCACACTGTGACTGTGCATCTCACATGCCACTTGCTTTGACCAGTGGATCAGGAGCAAACAGACACAAGTAGAGACTTGAAGTGTGTCTGCCAATGGGGCTTGCCCTCTGAGGAACTCAGGACCCTGTGACCTCCATGCATGCAAATCCAGCCTAGCCTACTGAGAAGGAAAGACACGTGGCCTGGTCATCTCCATCACCCAGATGACAGCCAGCCATCCTGCCGGACATGTGAGTGAGGCCACCGAGGCCCAGACAACTCCCAGCCGACCTCCACCTGCTAATCCACCATGAAGCATGAGTTCATGCTTTAGGGACATGCATGACATTGTCTGAGGCCAGCCCAGATTCAAAGGACTGCTTTGCAGAGTCATGAGCTAAAAAACGTTAGTTGTCTTCAGCCACAGTGTTTTGGGGTGGGAGGATCGTTACGCAGCAACAGACAACTGGGACACCAGCCCCAACCAGGATGGAGGGAATGTGTGGCACACCTGGACCCCAAACCAAGAGGAAGCAGCCCCTTCCCATTGCTTCTGCCATCAGCAGATGCCCCCAGAGAGAAAAAGTACTTACTGTCACATTTCATCCCCTGGTGGATGAGTCCATACAGCAGTGACCCACAGTGGTCACAAAACGTGGGACTGGAGTACGTGTGGATCTTAAACTTGTGTTTGCTCCGGGGATCCTGGAGCCAAGAGAAACAACAGAAGGAGCCAGCGTCAGCGGACCATGCCAAGGGTTCACCCTACATCAAGAGGCACTGGAGAACTCAACAGGAACTGAACTTGGTCCCCAGAGGTCATTGTACCTGTTGGGACCATTGCTGGAGCCCTGTGCCCAGACATGGTGCTGGATAAATAGTTGTGGAGGGAACGAAGGACAAAGACAGCTGACTGCTCCCTTTGCAGCCCCATGCACACTCACCCCGCCTGCAAACCTCCATCTGGGCCTGCCTGGGAACCCAACCTATAGGCTCCTGCCTGTGGCAGGGACTCCAGAGATGGGAAAACAAAGTGACAGACACATCATCTAAACAGGGCTCCTGACTTTTCTTTCTCACCACTTTTATTCTCCAAGTATGCTTCTGCAGTGATCAAAAACCCAAGTCTGGACGTGAAACCTCCCTGCTTAGAGACCATGGTCAGCTCCTCATCACTGACAGAATACAGTTCAAAGCCCAATGGACAGTCCGCAAGTTGTGGCAGAGACTGCTGGTTTCCCACCAATATCCATTCTTCCCTTTAATAGTCGAACCCTCGAGTTTTAGCAGAGAGCATGGCTATCCAGATAGAGGCCACATTTCCCAGCATCTCTTGCAGCTTGGTGCGGCCATGGTGCTGAGTTGCAGCCAATGGGATGTGTGTGCTCCAGGGCCATTCCCTTCAAATGGAAATGCATACTTCCTTGCGCCTTTCCCTCTTCCCACTGGTTCAAAGATGGTGGGAACTAGAAGTGACCACCCTGGACCCAAACTTACAGCCACACGTAGAAAGGACAAAACCACCCTACCAGCCTTGAATTTTGTCCCTTTGGGCTGACCCCTGAGAGAAAAACCTAATTTCTGCCTTGTTTAAGTCACTATATTTTGGGAGCTATATCTCACAGAAGCTTACATAATTTCCTAATCAATAAATATGCCCTTCATAGCCCGGCAGTGCAGCACAGTGGTAAAAGGTAGACTTGGATAAACTTCCTGGGCTCTAAGCTGTGGGACTTTGAGCAAGTTATTTAAGGGTTTTTTATTTTCTTTTGTTTTTAAGAGCCAGGGTTTTGCTCTGTCACCCAGGCTGGAGTGGAGTGGCACAATTATAACTCACTGGAGCCTCGACTTCCTCGGCTCAAGTGATTCTCCTGCCTCAGCTTCCTGAGTAGCTGGGACTACAGGTGCATGCAACTATGCCAATTTTTTTTTTTTTTTTTTTGGAGATGGAGTTTTGCTCTTTTCACCTGGGCTGGAGTGCAGTGGCACAATCTCGGCTCACTGCAACCTCTGCCTCCTGGGTTTAAGCGATTCTCCTGTCTCAACCTCCCGAGTAACTGAGACTACAGGTGTGCACCCCCACGCCTGGCTAATTGTTTGTATCTTTAATAGAGACGGGGTTTCACCATGGTGGCCAGGTTGATCTTGAACTCCTGACCTCAGGTGATCTACCTCCCTTGGCCTCCCAAAGTGCTGGGATTACAGGCACAAGCTACTGTGCCAGGCCTGCCCAGTGAATTTTTAAAATTTTTTTTGTAGAGAGGGCTTCTTGTTATGTTGCCCAGGCTGGTTCAAATTCCTGGTCTCAAATGATCCTCCTGCCTCAGCCTCCCAAATTGCTGGGACTACAGGTGCACACCACCATGCCCGGCTAATCTGATCTTTTTGTGCTTCAGTTTCCCTATCTGTAAAATGCTGATAGTGCTAGTGCTCTGCTTATAAGACTGTTGGGAAGCATAAATGAATGAACCTGTCTAGAGATCTTAGCACCACCTGGAACATAGCAAGCAGCATAAGCTTTTGCATGATTGTTATCACTACTTGTCCAAGGTGATCTCCAGCTAAGCCCCCTCCTCCCACCCACCCACATGCGCACGTACTAGGTACATTCTCAGCACTCAAGGCGCACCCCCACTCCCAAACAGGCCTTAGGCCTTCGTAAGCCTTTGGCTCTGCATTTCTCTTTCTTCTTCAAGAGATTCTTTCTTCACAGAATTGGTTTTAGTTCAAGAGAACTCTTTCTGTAAAAGTTGCTTTCTCTGTTGTGTATTGTAGGCCAGGTACAGTGTCTCACACCTGTAGCCCCAACACTTTGAGAGGCCAAGATGGGAGGATCGCTCGAGGCCAAGAGTTCAAGATCAGCCTGGGCAATATAGTAAGACCCCCATTTCTACAAAAACAAAAAATTAGCCAGGTGTGGTGGCACATGCCTGTAGTCCCAGCTACTCAGGAGACTGAAGTGGGAAGATCACTTGAGCCCAGGAATTCAAGGCTACGTGTGAGCATGGTTGCATCACTGCACTCCAGCCTGGGCAAGAGAGCAAGACCCTCCTTCTCTTTAACAACAACAACAAAAAAAAGTACATGGCAGAAGTTAATAACTTGGGCCTTAGGATCCAACCCTGGGCTGATCTGACACCTTAGCCGAGTACATGCTACCCGTTTCTTCCTTCCTTCATTCATACATTCGTATGTATTTATTGATGCTGCCACAGATGCTTCTTTTAAAATTTGATTTTAATAACAGTGACAGAAAATGAAAATGTAAGCAAATAAACAGACACACTACGTAGACATTCTTTTGTGTGCTGTGAATGTGATGAGTGTTTCTCCTAAGGAAACTGTTTCTTTTCAAAATTTGAAATAATTCCATACTGTATTAGTCTGCTTTCATACTGCTATAAAGAACTGCCCGAGCTTGGGTAATTTATAAAGGGAAGAGATTTAATTGACTAACAGCCAATTTTCTTGAAGTGCCGAGTGAAGGGGGACAAGCCCCTTATAAAACCATCAGATCACGTGAGAACCCACTCACTATGACGAGAACAATACGGGGGAAACGGCCCCCAGGATTCAACTGCCTCCACCTGACGTCTCCCTTGGCACATGTGGATTATGAGGATTACAATTCAAGATGAGATTTGGGTGGGGACACAAAGCCTAACCATATCACATACCTACCAGAGTTGCTAAAATTTTAGAAAACTAAAACCAATGCTATCAAGTGTTAGTGAGGAAGGAACATAAACTGGAACTCTCCTAGGACCCAAGAATCCTATTTTTCGGTGAAATGAAAACATCCAGACCGGGCACAGTGGCTCACGCCTGTATCCCAGCACTTCGGGAGGCTGAGGCGAGCAGATCACTTGAGATCAGGAGTTCGAGACCAGCCTGGCGAACACAGAGGAATCATGTCTCTATTAAAAATACAAAATTAGCCGAGTGTGGTGGCACATGCCTGTAGTCCCAGCTACTTGGGAGGCTGGGGCACGAGAATCACTTGAACCTAGGAGGCGGAGGTTGCAGTGAGCCAAGATCGTTCCAACACTTCTGGACAACAGAGCAGGGGGAGAAAAAAAAGAAAAAACCATATCCATACATGAAGATTTATAACCACCTTATTTATAATAGCCCAAAACTGGAAACGACCCAAATGTTGTTCAACCTGTGAATGGATACAGTGTGAGGCATCCACACGGTAGAATACTTTTCAGTAGTAAAAAGGAACGAACTATTGGCACATGCAGCAGCATTCACGAACCTCGAAAGCATTCTAGTAAAACAAAGATGTCCAACACAAAAGGCTACACACTGTGTGGTTCCATTTCTAAATGTTCTGAAAAACACAAAACTATGGGGACAGAAAACACCAGTGGTTAAAAGGGGTTGGAGGTGGAAAGGGAATTAACTACAAAGAGGCAGATGCAGGAACTTTTTTGTTTTAGATATTGGAGTGGTCTCTATATTAACTGTGATGAATTTTACTTTATAGTTTTAAAAGTGAATTTGCAGCCTGGCACAGTGGCTCACACCTGTAATCCCAGCACTTTGGGAGGCCGAGGTGGGTGGATCACCTAAGGTCAGGAGTTCGAGAGCAGCCTGATCAACATGGTGAAATCCTGTCTTTACTAAAAATAAAAAAAATTAGCTGGGCGTGGTGGCCCACCTGTAGTCCCAGCTACTTGGGAGGCTAAGATAGAAGAATTACTTGAACCCGAAATCACGCCACTGCACTCCAGCCTGGGTGACAGAGCGAGACTCCGTCTCAAAAAAAAAAAAAGAAAAAGAAAAAAAGTGAATTTTGCTAGACGCAGTAGCTCATGCCTGCAATTCCAACACTTCAGGAGGCCAAGGTGGGAGGACTTCTTGAGCTTGAACCCAGGACTTTGAGACCAGCCTGGGCAACACAGTGAGACACTGTCTCTACCATATATATGTATTAAAGCCAGGCATAGTGGTGCATGCCTGTAGTTTTAGCTACTAAGGAGGCCAAAGTGGGAGGATTACTTGAGCCCAGGAGTTCAAGGCTGCAGTGAGCTATGATCAGGCCACTGCACTCCAGCATGGGTGGTAGAGCAAGACCCTGTCTCAAAAAAAATTTAAAAAGTGACTTTTACCACAGGAAACGTATATCTCAATAAACCTGACTGAAGAATCCTCAGCCACTGCAGGCTTTGGTTGCTTCCTATCTTCTTAATGAGCTACGAAGTTTCATGACATTCCTACCCTCTGCAGGCAGCAGATGAAGTACTGGTCCTTGCAGAGCTCTGGACAGCCAAGTTTGAGAGGCGAGGTCTGCTCTGCTTTGACCAGTGGGATGCTGTAGTGCTCTCAGTTGCAGAAGGACCCCAGTAATCATCCGTCCTGCTCAAAGATTGACGTGCTATCCTAGTAACAACAACAGGGCTTCGAAATCCCAAGACAAAAACTAAGGGCTCCTTTTTGGCAGGTTAACCAGCCATGTCCCTATCTCTGGACAATGAGACTAACTGAATACATACGGTTCCTCTAAGAGTCCCCATGCTCTGTGCCACAGAACAGTTCCCATTGTGCTTCTTGGGCATCCACCTTAAAGTTGGGAATTCAGTGCTTCAAACCCACCTAAAAAGGAACACCTGTTCGAAAACCAAACCCCGCATGTTCTCACTCACAAGTGGGAGTTGAACAATGAGAACACATCGACACAGGGAGGGGACCATCATACACTGGGACCTGTCAGGGGGTGGGGGACTAGGGGAGGCATTAGGGGAAATACCTAACGTAGATGACAGGTTGATGGGTGCAGCAAACCACCATGGCACGTGTATATATATGTAACAAACCTGCACATTCTGCACATATACCCCAGAACTTTAATAATAATTAAAAAGGAGCCCCTGTTCATGACTGGTATTGGCCTGTAGGGGAAGCTCAAGGTTCTCTCACATCCCTACTTAACCTCTAAGGAGGCAGAGTTGATTTAATTGGATGGATTCCAACACACGGATTGGCCAGACCCCAATGCGGGAGCTCGCATGGAGGTTAAAAGGCACCTTTCCATCTTTCTCTTCTCCCTTACGTCCTTCACCTCTCCCAGGACGCTGCTGGATCCAAGTCTCATAGTCTTGCCCTGAGACCCTTGGTACAAGTGGCCTGAGCCAGCTCCACTCCAAGACCTAGGACACATTCTGTCTCTACTCTTGGCTCTTGTGGTCCCTTCTGGGTTCTCTGATAAATTGATCTTACAGAGGTCAAGACTTAGGTTTGAGTTCAGGTTTGAATTTCCTTAGTCTTACCTAGTACAGAAGAAAGGAGTCCCTGAAGGCCTTGTGAGCTCTACTTTAAGATCTGGGGCAAAATTGCAACTAATAACAAATTGCCTCTGTTGGTTTTGCACTTTTCTTCATATAAATATTTTCTTGAGCAATCTCCAGGACAAGGACTCAAGCATTTCTGACCAAAAATGATTCAGTTCTCCATCTCAACAGTCTCTTAAACAAGAGGAGATATCAAGAGGCACAAAGAACGGGAAGGGAAAAGAAAGTAAATTTCTTTTTTTATTTGCGTGTTTTGTTTTGTTTTGTTGAGACAGGGGCTTGCTCTGTCACCCAGGCTGGAGTGCAGTGGTGCGATCACAGTTCACTGCAGTCTCCGCCTCCCAGGTTCAAGCAACCCTTCCACCTCAGCCTCCTGAGTAGCTGGGATTGAAGGCACATGCCACCATGCCTAGCTAATTTTTATTTTTTGTAGAGACACGGTTTTTGCTATGTTGCCCAGGCTGGTCTCAAACTCCTTGGCTCCAGTGATCTGCCCGCGTCAGCCTTGCAAAGTACTAGAATTACAGGTGTGAATCACCACACCCAGTCTCAACACATTGCTTGAGAGCTACATGTGTATGCTGGGTGTGTCACACGCACTCTCTCCAACCTCATGACATGCCATACAGAAGGTATCACTTGTTCCCATTTTAGCAACAATGAAACAGACCCTAACTACAGAGTAACTTCACCAAGGTGACCCAGCTGGACCCTTGCAGAGATGGGGTTCACACCAAGTTCCTCTCCCTTCTCTCCTCACTCCCAACTTCACTCCATTGACACCTCATCTTCACATGCAGCTAAGATAGAACTTGACTCATTCATTCATTCACCTAGCAAATGTATACTGAGGGCCGAGTTCTTTCTAGGCATTGAGGATACAGCTGTGAACATAAGAGATTCTGCTCTCATGGAACTTAAACTCTAAATCCTCGCCATCACAGCACTTAAATCACTGACTTGTAAATCCACGCTTAATTGCATCTCTTCCACACTTCACTGCATGCAAGGTGAGGAAATTTTGCTCACCATTATACCCCCAGGGCATAAACTGTACTTGGCATATACAAGACGCTCAATAAATACTTAATAAATGAGAGTTAACATTTATTGAACATTTACTCATGCCAGGAACTATTTTAAGCAATTTATCAGGCATTAATGCATTTGATCCTTGTAACAGCCCTATGAAGTGTATACTATTTACTACCCCTATTTTACAGAAGAGGAAACCAAAGGGCTAAGAGACAAAGTGTTTTGCCCGGGGCAAGCACAGCATCGTACACAGTGGTCAATGGGTTGTTGTGACAGCTGCAGGGCGCAATCATCACTGTTGGTCACTACAAACCCCTGCATCATACACCTGCTATTTCAAGAAAATGACTTAGAAGGGGCTGTGCAGCACAGATTAGAGCCAGATGAGAGACAGGAAAACCAATCAGCAAGTTGCAGGGAAATGTTGATTTCTTAAGGCTTATTTAGAGACTGCTGGAGAGCTCTTCTGACCTCATTCCCCTGCCTCCGCTTTCATGAGGGATCATACTTGTAGGCACCAACTCTACCCACCCACTGCCCCAATCCCTCAGGCCAGACAAACCAAGTCATCCTCAATGGATTCTTCCCTCCTCCTTCCTGCTACCTGAAAGAGCTTAAAAACCACACTCCCACACCTGTGGTCCTCATGACTCCCTCCACGACCCTCAAGGTGCATCTTTCAGGGTACCTATCCATGTCTGCCTGAGCCCAATGCCATCTCTGAGATGGACACCTCCTAACAGCCATGCTTGTACTTTGAGACATCCACATTCCCTGAACACAGTTGACTGGGGCAGAGGTGGACACTTGGCTCAAGGGTCACATATGCTGAGTGGCTGGGACACGGGTAATCAGTCCTGAGGCCAGCAGACATGCAGTTCCAGGGCTGAGGCTGCTAATTTTATTTTTGATTGACAAATCATAACTGTATGCATTTATGGGGTACAATGTGATTGTTCTGATTGTTCTGGATATACACACACAATGTGGCATGATTAAATCAAGAAAATTAACATATCCATCACCTAACTTGCCTATCATTTTCTTAGCATGAGACATTCGAAATTTACTCTCTTAATTACTTTGAAACATACATTATTATTGACTAATGTCACCCTGCTGTGCAATAGATCTCAAAGGCAATTCCTCCCATTTGAAACATTGTACTCTTTGATCAGCATCTCTCCATTTCTTCCCTACCCCCTGACTCCTGCTGTCCCCCAGCTTCTGGTAACCATCATTCTACTCTCTACTTCTGTGAGTTCAACTTCATTAGATTCCACATCTAAGTGAAATCATGCAGTATTTGTCTTTCTGTGCCTGGCTTATTTCACTTAGCATAATATCCTCCAGGTTCATCCACATTGTAGCAAATGACAGTTGGTACTGATTTTTATAGTGCGCTCTAAGGAACCCTGAGAAACAAAGACAAAGATTACATGACCCCAGGGATGAAGCTCCTGGTTCTGGTCCCTGGAGGATCTGGCATCCTGCCTTCCAATTCCATCTGCCTCCTTGTGTCCTCTAAAATTTCTCCTTTGTGCTTCAGCCAATCCAGGTAGGCATGTTACCTGCAACCAGGGGTGAGTCAAGATATTTATAATTGCCTTGGCTCAGAGACTGCCCATAGACCAAACGGAATGGACAGCAGAGCCTGGCCGTGCTGAGAGTTAACACTTTAGTTACCACGTCATGGAGGGGATGTGGTAGGAGCTGGCAGAAGCAGGTGTGGGTAAGTGGAAGGTGGGGGGAAAAGGCTCAGAGGACCCAGTGGCTATTTACCAATCTGTTTCAGAGTATTTCAATATTTCCACAATTGGTACAGTAGTGCCAGTGCATACAGGTTAAATATCAGTCCTGCCTGGCCAGGCTCAGTGGCTCACGCCTGTAATCCCAGCACTTTGGGAGGCCAAAGCAGGCAGATCATGAGGTCAGGGGATCGAGACCATCCTGGCTAACATGGTGAAACCCCATCTCTACTAAAAATACAAAAAATTAGCCGGGCGTGGTGGCAGGCCCCTGTAGTCCCAGCTATTCCGGAGGCTGAGGCAGGAGAATGGCGTGAACCCGGGAGGTGGAGCTTGCAGTGAGCGGAGATGGCGCCACTGTATTCCAGCCTGGGTGACAGTGCGAGACTCCGTCTCAAATAATAATAATAATAATAATAATAATAATAATAATAATAATAAGAAGAAGAAGAAGAAGAAGAAGAAGAAGAAGAAGAAGAAGAAATAAATATCAGTCCTGCCTTTAACCAAAATACGTTCCCTTCCTAGCCTTGAGGCTGTGGGTATTGACCAAGGCTGTGGGTACCTACGCAGCCTGAGATGAGTCTGGGAATCCTCATGGCCTCCAAGCCATCACTCTCCCTATGGGGTTTGGTTCTGATTTCATTAAAAAATGCAGCTTCCTGGCTGGGAGCAGTGGCTCATGCCTATAATCCCAGCCAAGGTGGGAGGATCGCTTGAACCCAGGAATTCAAGGCTGCAATGAGCCATGATGGCGCCACTGCACTCCAGTGACAGAGTGAAACTTTGACTCAAAAACAAACAAACAAAAAGACGCGGCTTCCATCTCTGCCTTAATCCCTCCCCCAGTCTCATTTTACGTCAGATCCTCGTCACCCAAGCCACACAGACTGGACCCCTCCAGGCCACCAGGAGCCTGTCCCATCCCTGGCCTAGGTCCTACTTCATGCCTAGAGGTCACAGTGTGGAACCCAGAAGCTATATCAAGCCTGTAAAGAAGCTACAATTGGCCAACATGGTGCTTCTTAGAAATCCAAATAAGTTTACCATATTTAAGTCAGGAACTATCGGATTAAAATGTGAAACTTTGGCCAGGCACAGTGGCTCATGCCTATAATCCCAGCACTTTGGGAGGCCAAGGAAGGCGGATCACAAGGTCAGGAGATCAAGACCATCCGGGCTAACATGGTGAAACCCCATCTCTACTAAAAATCCAAAAAACTTAGCCAGGCATGGTGGCACGCACCTGTAGTCCCAGCTACTCAGGAGGCTGAGGCAGAAGAATGGCATGAACCCAGGAGGTGGAGCTTGCAGTGAACCGAGAACGCACCACTGCACTCCAGCCTGGGTGACAGAGCGAGACTCCGTATCAAAAAAAAAAAAAAGAATAAAAAATGTGAAATACTGGTTCCTTTTGAGAAATCACCAGCTGCGACAACACTGAACACTCATCACTCGTTTCTGTGGGCTCAGCAGTGGTTTCCCCCTTTAGATAAGTGATAAGCTTTCCAGTTTTCCACAGTCCCCACTCTTCTCTATTGTCTTACACCAGGCCTGCTTCACGCTTTCCCTTTTCCTGCCTGGACCCTTTAGGAATATGGATTTGGGACCTCTGCCAAACTCCCTATCCTCTTCCCAACAATGCTGGCATCCGACTCCATGAACACATCCCCTAAACTCCCGAGTGAGTTCATCTCAAGTGCTCTCAGAAACAGGTCTGAAACTATTACACTCCCACCCCAACATCACCCCTTGATCATCCCCAGTCATCTCGCCCACCCCTGGAAATCAGGTTTCCACAGGATCCTGGCACGATTCCTCTTCCCAGTATTTCCTGTTGCTGAGGCTCCATCTCCACATGCCTGGTACTAGGCAAGCTTGGATTCCCAAATCTCCTTCCATTTCCAATCTTCATTCAAGAGATTGTTGAATACAACAACAACACAACAACAAAATAACCATCGAATGTGACTTTTACTGCCACCAATTTTATTGAATTGAGCACATGCTACCTGCCACCAGGTAAATAAAATTTACTGCCACCAATTTTATTGAATTGAGCACACTGTGCTGTGTCCTCTATGTCATGTCCCCAGATTCTCCTGACACCCCAGAGGAGTTAGACTGTTATCCTGGTATTCCAGATGAGAAAACTGAGGCTCAGAGAAGTAACTTGCCCAAGGTCACAAAGCAAGGTCATGGGAGAGCCAGGACTGGAAGCCAAGTTTGTCAGACTCCAGAAATGCAGCCAGCCAAGTGGGAACCCTTCAGTGTCCCCTGGCTGTCCCCCAGTGTCCTCAGCCTCCCCAGAGGGTCTCCCACCTAACAGGGGGGTTACAGACGATAACACTCTTCATCTCACACAAATTCAGCACCGGCCAGTGACAGAGTACTTGGGTCCCTGCCACCCCAAAACCAGAGTCTTTATAGTGAAAACAATCCCCAGCACCAAAGACAGGCAGATCCTAGGTCATCACTTAACCCCAGACACATGCAGCTAAGGGGGAAGGAAGCGCAGGTGAGAGAGATGGAGGAGGGGGGAGGGAGGGAGGAAGGAAGGAAGGAAGGAAGGAAGGAAGGAAGGAAGGAAGGAAGGAAGGAAGGCCTCTCTCAGTCTGAATGGGCTGTGCAGCTTTGCCCACAGGTGGGCTGAAATCTGGCTGGGCTGAAGTAAAACTGCAGGAATAAGGAAGCTGAAATGAGGCACACAGAGAGAAACACAAGCTAACAGCATCCGTAGAAGAGAAAGGAAAAACAAATTGCAAGTTCAGACTGTGTCATCCCTGGGCATTTACAAGCTACGAAAGCTCCTGAGGCTCTATTCCCCAGGGGGTAGGCAGGCACTGTTCAACTGAAGGTTGCAGTTGGAAATACCCTCAGAACAGAGGGAAATTAACAAGCGCAGGCTCCAGAGTTAGCTGTGTGACCTCAGGCAAGTGACTTAACCTCCCTGAGTCCCCTGAGTCTCTGGTTCCTCAGCCATAAAATGGGTCTAATAACAGTACACATTTTATAAAACCTCAAGCACAGTGTCCTGCATACAGAACATAAAACCTCTTGATGTTATTATTCCCAAGAGAAAAAATCATCATGGCAACACTTCCCCAGTTTGTCATGAGCTGCCATAACTTTGCATGCCTGCATTCAACCTGTAATATTATTAGGTAGGTGCAAAAGTCATTGTGGTTTTCACCATTGAAATTAATGGCAAAAGCCGCGATTACTTTTGCACTAACACAATATTTACTTGATGCTTTTCTTCAATTCAGTACTGCCATTTTTATTTAAATAAACCTATTTTAAAAAATGAAACTAAGAGTGTGAACTCATGGGATCAATGTGCAAACTGCCTTTTCTAATGCACCTTAAAATGAAGTAGACAATTTAAAATTTTACAATGAAAATTTTAAATGTTCATCCCGACAGTTTCTGTTGAAACGCTGTGCAGAAACAGATACACATATTCCTGGTGAGTGGGCCAACTGGTGTCATCCTGTGGGGGCAATTTGGCACTATCTATCCAAAGTATAAATGCTTTTTAAAAATTACAAATTCCTTTCACCTTTGACTCCATCACATTGGACGAAGGTGAAATAACCTGCATACACAGGAAGTAATATACAGATACAGTTATTCACTGAAGCCCTGTTTAGGGTAGCATAAGATTTAAACAAGCTAAGTGTCACTGGGAAGGGGTTGTTTGAATAAATCATAGTGTGGTAACATAATGGAAGACTACTCAGGTATAAAGAACAATGAGGAAGTTCTCTGCATTAATATGTAAAAAATCTCGTGGTTTTTTTTTGTTTGTTTGTTTGTTTGTTTTTTCTTTTTTTTTTTTTTAGACAAGGCCTCACTTTGTCACCCAGGCTAGAGTGCAGCAGCACAATCTCTGCTCGCTGCAGCCTCAACCTCCCAGGCTCAAGCAATCCTCCCGCGTCAGTCCTCCAAGTGGCTGAAGACTACAGGTGCATGCTGCCATGCCCAGCTACTTCTTATATTTTTTGTAGAGACAGGGTTTCCCCATATTAGTCAGGCTGGTCTCCTGAACTCAAGCTCAAGCAGTCCACCTGCCTTGGTCTCCCAAAATGCTAGGATTACAGGCGTGAGCCACCGCACCTGACCAAGGTTGTATTTTTTAAGTGAAACAAACAAAAAAAATCAAGGTGCTGAAGCGTGTATATTACATGGTATCTTCTGTGTGTGTGAGAAAGGGAGGTGCAATAAGTTAAGTATGTATCCTTTCTTTTTAAAATTATTTTTAGAGACAAGGTCTCACTATGTTGCCCAGGCTGGAGCACAGTGGCGAGATCATAGTTCACTGGAGCCTCAAACTTCTGGGCTCAAGTGATCCTCCTGCCTGAGCTTCCTGAGTAAGTGGGGAAAGTCGACTGTTAATTACACCTCTGGCAGGATACACCAAAAAAAAACTAGTAAGAGTGTTCATCTATAGAGGCAAGAGAGAATAAAGTAGACAGAGAGTAAAACTTCTCAGCACAAGACTTTTCTATACTTTTGATGTAAAGTAGAATATTTTAGGGTTTCGTGGGTAACACATCAGTACCGCCATGCCCACAACTGCAAACAAAAGGCCAAAAATTTGCAAAAGACAAAAAAAAGTAGGGAACCCTTAATTGAGACTGGGTGGACGGAGATTGTGTGAGCATTAAAAAGTGGAGAATGTGAGGAGCTGTAATTACACACGCATGGCACGGTTGAAAGGGGGACACTATAATTTGGTGACGATCTTTCATTTTGTTCCTGGAGAGGAGAATGAATAGAGCCAATAACGCCATGTAAACACCTGTGTGCTGGTTGATGATTTGCTTCAACCGCCTGAGATACCCTGCCCTCTTCTAACCCCGCCCCTTTGGCGAATACGTAATTATTCCATTTGAAGGATAAGCCTATTGTGTAAACTTTGGCAGAATTTAAAATACCATTTCCTGGGTTAAGATCTGCACTGCCTGCAGTCCATGTCAATATTAGGGGTGAATTAACAGCCACATCTAAGCTTAACTCTTGGCTCTTCAAGTTATTACCTTTTTGACTCTGGGGGAAGCTATTTAACCCTTTTAAGTTTTCGTTTCCTCGTGTGGAAACTGAAATAATGATAACGATTAATTCCTAGGTTAATAAGAGTTCAGTGAGATACTGCATGGAAACTGCATAAAGTTGCTGGTGAAGATGAACATTTAAGAAACGTTCTGCCAGGTCTGGCGCTGACATCTGCATTCCCAGCACTTTGGGAGGCCATGGTGGGAGGACTGCTTGAGCCGAGGATTTCAGACCAGGCTGGACAGCATAGTAATGCCTTGTCTCTATCTCTACAAAAAATTTAAAAATTAGCCAGTTATGGTGGACATGCCTACACTCCCTGCTACTTGTGAGAATGAAATGTTAGGATCACTTGAGGCTGGGAGTTCAAGGCTACAGTGAGCCATGATCACACCACTGCACTCTAGCCTAGGTGACAGAGCAAGACCCTGCTTCCAAAACAAACAAACAAAAAAGGAATGTTCACTGTTATCATTAATTTTGCCTGTTTTAAAATTCAAGTTTGTTTCTTTCGAATTATTTGTAATAAATTTTCCTGTGTATTATTTAAGGATATTAACCCTTCACTTATGACATATGCGGTACATGTTTTCCCAGTTTCTCATTTGCCTTTTAATTTTGTAGATGTTCTCCTTTCAGCATATAACGCATGTGCGTGTCTATATATGTGTGCATGTGTGTTCGTGTGTGTCTGTGTGTTTAATAAAGTGCAAATTTTTCCCTTTTCCTGTGTGGTTTCTGTCTCTGCTGTCATATTTAGAAAGTCCTTCCTGATATTTTCTGGTAGTCTTTTATGGTTTCACTTTTTTACACTGAAATCATTATTTCCCTTGGCATTCATTTTAGCATGAGCTCTCAAGAAAGACCTTTATTTCTACTCTTAATGTTTAGACAACAAATGTATGAAATGCATCTTTTCCCTGCTGATTTGAAATGCCTCTTTTATGATACACAAATTTCTTATGTATTCTTGACTCATTTTTAATATTGTCTTATGCTCCACTGATCTGTCTCTCTATCCCCACCGTTGTACCATACCATAGTATAAGCTCTTGGTATCTAGAGGCATGCATTTTTATACCCCCTGGCCCCTCCCCTAGCATTCCTGCTTGCTTTCAATTTTTTCTTGGTTATTCTCATCCATGTATTCTCCCAGACTGTACTGCAAATGCTACTCATTGGCTGCTTGACTTATTGACCCTTCCAGAAAAATTCCAACCTACAGCACCAGCTCAGTGGACAGTAAAGCATCTGACCTCATGTTTCCAGCCAATGCTGAATAGACCAAGGTTGGGTCAGTGATGTGGAATTTATGAAGGAAGAACTGGGCCAATTAGAATTTAGAATAAGGAACTGTGCAGAGCTGGGTGCTGTGGCTGAGCTAAGGGGTGAGGTGGGGTGTGATATAGAACCACGACTGCCAGGAGAAAGACAGATCAGGGGAGCTACCGGTGGAATTCACATGTAATTTAAGCCTTCTTGTGTTTTTCCAGAAAAGATTTTTCCCCCATAAATTCTTCTTAGTTGGGGCCTAAGTATTTTTTCCTAGGTATTTTACCTTCTTTATTGCTATTTTAACTGGGATTTTTTCAATTTTATTTTAACTGGTTATTGCTAAAATACAGAAAAGTTATTGTCATTTATATCTTTATTTTATAACCAGGCATTCTTTGCAAAGGGTACTTGATTATCTTCTTGAGTCTTCTTGGTAGACAACATTTGCCATCCATGCTAAGTGAGTCTTTTCTGCTTGGAGATTTACACCTGTAGTTCATTAGCCAGGCCAGCAGCTCTGAGCCCGGGTACGCCAGCCTCTGTAGCATACCCGAAAATGTCTTCCAGAAATGTACTTCCAGCTTTCACCATGACCACCCAGGCCACTGGGTGAAACTCACAGCCATGGTGAGCCACGATTTTGATGGGGAAGGCGGTATTCTCAGAACATTGGTTAAAAGCTGGGAAGAAATGGTGACCTCGGGCCAGCTCTCTTGATGTTATCCCTAGTTAACCTTAACTGTGAACTAGAAATAACAACCCTACGGGTAGTTAGGATAATAACCCTAGCGGTAGTTATCCACAGGGATAACAATATTTGTTTTGTGAGGTTGTTCTAGGGAGTGAATTACCTACAACCTTTAAAACAGCTACCTGACACGGAGCAGGCACTCAGTAAGTACCAGCTATTATTATTAACTATTAATTATTAATTATCGCTTCTCAGGGCATCCCTGTGCCTACTGAGTTGTGACTTTTCCCAATAAATCTCATATATATTTCCACTTCTTGGACTTCAGTCTTGATTTCCTGTGCCAACTCCCTCTACGACAGCTGTAAGCCATTCATTTATTTAACCATGTAGTCACCAAATATTCGTTGAGCACCTTCCCTGTGTCAGTCTAGTTGGGGAAAATAATAAAGAAGCATAAACCAATGTACACTTCCAACAGCTGCAAAGGAGACACTCAGAGCTTAGAGAATTTACAAGGAGAGAGTCGGCTGGACAGAGTCAGGAGGGCTTCCCTGAGAAAATGAAGTTTAAGCTGAAATCTTAAGGAATTAGAGGGTATAACCAGGTGACAGTCACCTAGCTGGGGCTCTGCCCGGTGGAAAGGGAGTAACTGCTCTGCTGCATGAGGTTCAGAGTCAGTCAGGGTAGACCTGGCTGACACCACCCCACCTCCACCTGCTGGCTTCAGGCTCTGCCTCAACCCTGGTGACCTGTTCCCACCTTGGACCCCTCAGCCAAAAGACCCTAGCCCCCCTGAGAGGGAGTTTAGCATGAGATCAGGGGTCAGACTCTAAAGCTGGAATGTGCAAATTCAACACCAGTTCCGGTAATTTCCAGTGGTGCAGCCTTGAGCAAGCTACTTGAGCTATCTAAGCCTTGATTTTCTCACCTGTAAAATGGGGAGAAGAGCTGTCACATGGAGAGAAATGACAATGCTGGAGCAGGCACTGCAAGGCCAGACTGTCTGGGATTGACTCTCAACTCAATGACCTCCCAGCTGTGTGACTTTGGGCAGGTTACTTAACCTCTCTGAGTTTCAGTGTACTCATCTTTAAAATGGAATTAAGGCCAGGCATGGCAGTTCACACCTGTAATCCCAGCACTTTGTGAGGCCAAGATGGAAGGATCACTTGAGGTCAGGAGTTCAAGACCAGCCTGGCCAACATGGTAAAACCCGTCTCCTCTAAAAATACAAAAATCAGCTGAGTGTGGTGTCGGGCACCTGTAATCCCAGTGACTTGGGAGAAGCCTGAGGCAGGAGAATTGCTTGAACCCAGGAGGAGAAAGTTGCAGTGAGCCGAGATCATGCCATTGCACTCCAGCCTGGGTGACAAGAGCAAGACTCTGTTGTAAATTAGTAAGTAAATAAATAAACAAGTGGAAATAATAATAATCACACAAAATCCTCATAGAATTATGAGAATTTAATGGATTAATATTTGTAAAGGACTCAGCACAGTGCCTGGCACATCGTACATATACTATGTAAGTGTTTGCCGAATGTAACATGCCTGCTTTCTAGAGTTGTGCTGATTAATGAAATCACGATGATGGCGCTTAACTTGGTGTAGTGACTGGAATGTAGTATCCATATGATAAATGTTAGCTTAGAATAAAAATGACATCTGCGATCTTGGGCAAGTCACTGCCATGGTCTGGTCTCAGTTCCTCCTTCTGAAAACAAAGGGGTTAGGCTGGGTATTCCCCAGGGGGTCTTTGAGTTCTGGTGGAGGGTGTTCACAGAGTGATCCCACCTCTTCCTGTGTAGGCCGGGTTGTGCATTCATTGCTCAGGGTGTATAGTAGTTTCAGGGAACAATCACATGGCAACAGATCACATCCACATTATAAATAAATCCTCCGTCACCCACAAAACCACACCCATCTCCTCCCCTCCCCACCCCTCTCCCCTGACAGTGCCGTAAGCCAACCAAGGGAAGTGGTCTGAGCACCCCTTTTTGCTAAGTGGAGGGTCCCGCAAATGCAAGATCAGAACATAAGATTATTCAACTTGCAAAGCCGTTGCCAGCTTGGTTTCCAGGTGCAGCCCCGGGTGCCCAGCTTCCTGACGGCACCCTCTGTCACAGAAGCTCTCAGCACACCCAAGTCTGCATTTCAGAAGAGCAGAAAGATCCTCTGTGTAGAAGGACACGGTGAGTTTGTGAATTACAGAGAAGCCTCCCATTCCTGCAAAGGACGCTGTTGGAGCAAACGCCTGCCAAGTGGCCATCTGCCCCAGGGGTTCTGCACACAGCGAGTCCATGCAGACTCTGATCCTCGTGACCGCTAGAAACAACGACCCTGAAACAGCAGGTCCACATAGACAAGGGCCTTAACTGAAAAAGGTGAATTCTGTGCAGGCCAACTCTGATGTCTATGCTGTTTTTTTGTTTTGTTTTGTTTTGTTTTGTTTTGCAATTCCACATCTCATCTTTCATCTTTTACCAAGAACATCACTAGGACACCACTCTGCTGAACAGACAGGTGTTGAAGAGCTATTATGTTCATGCACCATCCTAGGTGTGGAGCAATCAAACAGCAGATGCTGACCCCACCTTCAGGGATTTACAGATCCTAGCAGGGGGTAATAATTACTAGTGCAGTAACAGCTAACACATACAGCATTCACAATGAGCCAGGCACTGTTTTAAGTGCCTTACATATTATGAACTAATTTGATCCTCAACAACCATGTGAAACAGGTTTTTGACTATTCCCATTTTATAGGGGAGAAAACTGAGATACAGAGAAGTTAAATAACTCGCCCAAGGTCACACAGCTAGTGATTCATTTTTATGCAGAATCTGGGTTCTTTGTCACCATGTAAGTAAATATTAGGTTGGTGCAAAAGTAACTGTGGTTTTGCCATTATTTTGAATTACTTTTAACTAATTACTATTGCACCATTATTATTTATTATTATTATTATTATTATTATTATCATTTTTTTTTTGAGACGGAGTCTTGCTCTGTCGCCCAGGCTGGATGCAGCGGCGCGATCTCGGCTCACTGCAAGCTCCGCCTCCTGAGTTCACGCCATTCTCCCGCCTAAGCCTCCAGAGTAGCTGGGACTACAGGCGCCCGCCACCACGTCCGGCTAATTTTTTGTATTTTTAGTAGAGACGGGGTTTCACCGTGTTAGCCAGGATGGTCTCGATCTCCTGACCTTGTGATCTGCCCTCCTCTGCCTCCCAAAGTGCTGGGATTACAGGCGTGAGCCACCTTACCTGGCCTGCACCATTATTTGTAATAGCAAAAACCGCAATTACTTTTGCACTAACCTAATATTTAGCTGTTCCCTAAGATATGTGACAGCAAGAAGAGGTATGTAGTGCTCTGAGTACAAAATATTGGAAATTGGCCTAGTCAGGGAGGTCAGGGAGGGCTTCCCTGAGGAAGTGATGCTTGAGCTGCAGCCTAGAGGACCTGCATGAGTTGACCAGGGCCCTTAACCCTGCATGCAACTGACAGGTTCTGAATCAATCAGAAATTTGGACTTAGTTGGCCTGGAATGGGTACAGACACTGTGTTCAGTTAAAAAGCCCTGTAGAAGATTCTACAATGCAACCAGGATTGAGACCCACTGAACTCAAGGAGAAGAAGAGAGAGAAGAGTATCTCAGCCGAGGGAGAAATATGAGCAGACGCCTGGTGGCAGGAGGAACAGAGGAGTGAATGAAGGCACTCAGAGTGGTCAAGCAAAGGCTGGAGGGACCCTGAGGCCAGAGCACGCAGGGCCTCATGAGTAGGACAACCATATCCTGTATCTCCCAATTGGGGACTCTTGTGCGGATGACAAGGGTACCGCACAGCGTATTGTGGTACGCTGATGCAACAGAACAAACCAATTTGGTTTATAGGCAAGTTTGGCAGAGGAGGATATATGTCCACCCTGCTTCACAGCCACTTCAAAGAATATTTACTTTGTCCCAAGAACAGTGGGAAGCAATTGACGTGTTTTCAGCAAAGAGGATGACATGATCACATTTGGTTTTTAGAAAGGTGCGGAAAGCGTAGGCCAGTGAGACAGAGAGGAAGCAGGGAGACAGGACCAGAGGCTACTACTGGTCCAGAGAGGGTCAGTGAAGTTGAACAAGGGTCCTCTCAGTGAGGATGGGACACGTAGGCAGCAGCATCTCATGGTGGCTAAGAGCAGGCTCTAGAGCCAAATTCAAATCCAGACTCTGCTTCTTGTTAGTCGTGTGACCTGGCAAGTCAGTTCACTTCTCTGGGCCTCAGTTTCCTCCTCTATAAAATGGGTGTTTAAAAAGCATATTTCTCATAGTGTGAGGATTAAATGAGTTAGTATACATCAATCACTTAGAATAGCATGTGGCATATGATAGGTGCTACATACATGTTAGCTATAATTATTTAGGAGACACTGTAGGATTTGGCCATGGAGAGAAAATTAGGGTGAAGAAATGTTTGGGGACACAGAGGAAGAGGCCCCAAGAATTGATCACTGCTCAGTGGAATATGGGAGATTCACAGTTAAGGGGTGAAAAGGATCAAAGACAGAAAGTTTCATGAGGAAAGGCTGAGAAGCAGCATTAAGAAGTGAAGCCAGGACCTAAAGACCAACACTGAAGGCAAAAGCAGGTTCAAGCCTCTGGGTCAAGCAGACTTTTCTATGACACGCTAGGCACTATTTTAACCTCTTTGTGTAGGCTAACTTATTTAATACTCACCCTAAGAAGTAGTATATTATCATCTTCACCTTGTAAATGAAGAAACAGGAACAGAGAGGTCAAGTGACTTATCTAAAGTTCACAGCTAAGGTGGGACACAATGGTTCATGCCTGTAATCCCAGCACTTTGGGAGGCTAAGACCAGGAGTTCACGACCCATCTGGGCAACACAGAAAGACCCCATCTCTAAAGAAAAATTTAAAATTAACCAAGTGTGGTGGTGTATGCCTGTGGTCCTAACCACTCAGGAGGCTCAGGTAGGAGGATCACTTGATCCCAGGAATTGGAGGCTGCAGTGAGCTATGATTGCACCACTGAACTCTGACCCCAGCAACAAAGTGAGATCCTGTCTCAAACAAAACAAAACAACGAAAACAATGATACACAGCTAGTAGGTAGCAGGGCCAAGAATGGAGCCCAGGCAGGCTGATTCCAAAGTCCACACTCTCTATTAACTTGCACGACCACACACCTGAGCCTATGCATTTCACTCTGCTCTCATCCACAAAGTACCCCTGAAAGTACCAGAAGGAATTGTTTTAAAATGGGACAAAATCTAGTTCAGCCCAGAAACCAGGGAAAGGTACCAAGCAAATGCCAGAAATGCTTTTCAATAGATAGAAACAGTGAGACTGGAATTGTGGGAAGGACGGCCTGGCCCAGTTCTTCTTATCCTACCTCCAATTTAAAAAAACATGGCGGCTTATGTCTGTGTAGTCCCAGCACTTTGGGAGGCCAAGGTGGGAGGACTGCTTGAGCCCACGAGTTTGAGAGCAGCCTGAGCAACATGATGAAACCCCATCTCTACAAAAAAATTTAAAAATTAGCCAGCCGTAGTGGCACATGCCTGTAGCCCCGGCTACTTGGGAGGCTGAGGCAGGAGAATCACTTAAGCCTGGGAGGAAGGGGCTACGGTGAGCCGTGATGGTACCACTGCACTCGTAGGTGACACAGTGAGATCTTGTCTCAAAAAGAAAAAAAAAAATCGAGTGGCAAGGTCTGACTGAGGGAGTAGGTAATTGACCAAATATAAGGGAAGGCGAGTGTAACAGGAGCCTATGAAGTCACTGGCAAGAGCAGGCACTTGAGCAATATTTAAAATGATGAATCCTCCTCCCCAGCCCTGCAGGAGAAGCAAGTGGCTTCCAGGCCCACCTGCAGATCTCACTGGACACGAAGAGGGTGCTAAAGGACAGCAGGGGGCGCTGTAGCCCCTGACTCCTAACTGAGGATGTGTCCCAGCCAATTTAGACCTCAGACACCAAGAGAGAAAAAAAGACTTCTGCATTCTTTTAAAGCTCCCTGCCTTGGACTATTGCACACTCTCTACTCTCCAAAGAAGGCCGATTTGACTAAATTTACATTTTCCCTTCTCCCCTCAGACGTGGGGTGGAGGAGACCTCCCACTGACAGGCCCCACCTACGAATGCGGAAGTTGTAAACTGGAGGTTCACAGAAGGAATCCAGTCCAAAAATGTGTTTAAAATACACCACAGTTGTAATTCTTCTCTAGTCAACAATTCATCTCTAGTCAACAACGACGCATTTTACGCTTAAAACTTTGTTAAGAGGGTAGATTTCATGTTACATGTTCTTTCCAAAATAAAATAAAAAAGATCACCGGCGGGGAAAAAAGCAGGCAAAGGATTGCTGGTCTGGTAGTAGTTATTTTGATGGATGGGGAGGGACGTGTAGAGATTATCAGTTATTTTGATGGATGGGGAGGGACGTGTAGAGATTATCTGTCAAAATCTAAATATAGGGGATTTCAGATTTCTCTGGAAAAAAAATGGGAAAACCTAGACCTTGGTCTTCTAAAGAGCAGGAATTAGGAAATGGAGCTGAGTGCCGCTGCCCATTTCAGATAGGGCGTTCAAGGGCCAGTGGAACATGCCTGTGGTCACACATGTCACTCACTCACCCACCTGTCTGGCCCCTGCTGGCTCTGAAGCTGGACATCCTGATGAACAGGATGCTTTGTCTCCTTTCAATATCATGTGGCCACAAAAACACACATATCAAAGAAACCAGCCAGACACAAGAGACAGTCTACTCTATAACTCTGTTTTTTGGTTTTTGTTTGAGATGGAGTCTGGCTCTGTCACCCAGGCTGGAGTGCAGTAGCACAATCTCGGCTCACTGCAACCTCTGCCTTCCAGGTTCAAGTGATTCTCCTGCCTCAGCCTCCTGAGTAGCTGGGATTACAGGTGTGCACCACCACGCCTGGCTAATTTTTGTATTTTTAGCAGGGACGGGGTTCTGCCATGTTGGTCAGGCTGGTCTCGAACTCCTGACCTGAAGTGATCCTGCCCACCTCGGCCTCCCAAAGTGCTGGGATTACACACGTGAGCCACTATGCCCGGCCTAATTTTGTTTTTTAAGTGCTCAAAAGCAGGCAAGCTGTTTTCCATAGTATCTGCACCAATTTTTATTCCCGCCAACAGTATATAAGGGTTCCAATCACCCCATATCTTTGCTAACACTTGTCTTTTAAAAAAAAATAATGAGCCAGGTGCAGTGGCTCACACTTGTAATCCTAGCACTCTGGGAGGCTGAGGCAGGAGAATCACTTGAACCCAGGAGACAGAGGTTGCAGTGAGCCAGGACCAAGCCATTACACTCCAGCCTTGGCAACAGAGCAAGACTCCATCTCAAAAAAAAAAAAAAAAAAAGTCATCCCAACAAGTGTGAGATAATCTCATTGTGGCTTTGATTTGCATTTGCCTGGTGATTGGTGATGTTTAGCTTTTTAAATTTTCATATGCCTGTTGGTCATTTGTATGTCTTCCAAGGACAACGGCCTATTCAAGTTCTTAGCCTGTGTGAAGGTTCCTCAAAACACTAAAAACTACCATATGATTCAGCACTCTCACCTCTGGGTATTTATCCAAAAGAACTGAAATTAACATCTTGAAGAAATGTTAGCAGTTCCACGTTCACTGCAGCACTCTTCACGGCAGCTAACTATGGAAGCAATCTAAGCATCCACTGACGAACAAATGAATAAAGAAAATGTGTTTTATGCATACGATGCAATATTTTTCAGCCCCCAAAAAAGAAGGAAGTTCTGCAATATGAGACAACATAGATGAACCCTGAGGACATTATGGTAAATGAAAAACACTAGTCACAGGAAAACAAATACTAGCTGATTCCACTTATGTAAAGTAACTAAAATAGTCAAATTGATAGAGAATCAGAGTGGAAGGGTGGTGGCTACAGTCTGGAAGAAGGGGGAAACGGGGAATTACTCACCAATGGGCATCAAGTTTCCGTCAAGCAAGATGAATAAGCCCCAGAGACCTGCTGTCTAGTATTGCATCTCTAGTCAACAATGATGCATTTTACACTTAAAACTTTGTTAAGAGGGTAGAATTCATGTTACGTGTTCTTTCCAAAATAAAATAAAAAAGATCACCGGCAGGGAAAAAAGCAGGCAAAGGATTGCTGGTTTGGTAGTAGTTATTTTGATGGATGGGGAGAGACGTGTAGAGATTAGAAGGAGCACAAAAGGGTTTCTGGGGTTCTGCTTACAAAGAAAAGTTCACTGTGTGAGAATTCATTAGGCTGGACACTTCCCGTACAACAAACAGTTGTCAAAAACCGTGTGACCAGTCCAGACTAAAACCAGCACCTTTGATTCCAAATTCTAAACTCTAGAAGAGGCCATTTGATTGATCCTGTGTGGGAGAGATGTCCCCATGCATCTGGACCAAATCAGGCCAAGGCTGCAGGGTCACAGACCTTTGGCAGTGCATATCTGGAAACGCAGTTCTCAGGGAAGAGAGTTGCCTGCTTTAGGAACGAGAGCTGCCTGTTTCGGGAATGTTTGTCCAGGTACACAGGGTTGAGGTTTACCAGGCAGTTTGAGGTACTAGGTAAGAGCATAGCCCTGCAGGCCAGATGGCCTAGGACTGAACCTCTCACTGGTGACCTTGAGCAAGTCATTTAGTCTTTGAATACCTCAGTTTCCTCATCTATGAAATGGAATGATAATGATGATAATCTATCTCATAAGGTATAATGAAGAATGAAGAGTTACTATATGTAAAGTGTTTAGGACAGAACTATATCTATAAATGCTGGCTCTTAGATTTTTTTTTGAAGAATACTAAGACATCCTAGAATCCTAGACCACTAGAGGTGGGGGAGCCCTCATGAGGGCATGAACCTCGTGAGCACAAAAGAGCAGAGAAAGAAAGACCAGGAAACGTGATGTCTCTTGAGTCCAGAACCAGGGCCTTTCGCATTCCTTTCTGGCTGCCTCTCTCCAAGGTCATCTGCCTTTTGATTTCTCCACTTGCCCCCAGGCCTGCAGGCTCCAGAAATCAAGGTCTTCTGGGAAATTGTGAGGCTGGTCCTGCCTCCCAACCAGGAGAAGCTACAACAATATATAGAGGGGACGTATCAGCTTCATTCAAGTCCCAGCAGCTCACTTCTTTGTGCACAGTTGGTTTCTGTTCTCTGGCCTTCCAGCTTCATGGATTTGCTTCTTCCTCCACAGCATGCAGCTCTGTGTCTTCGTGACAGCGAGGGACACAGGGATGTTTGGAAGCAATTCATTCTGACCTTTACAGGTGGGTTCTGCACTGCAGAAGCAGTCAGCCCGTGGCGAATGAGAGCAGAAGAATCATGCAGAATTCACTTGACAAGCAAGAGAACTGCATTTTATCACATTTTATCAGCCCGTCTCTCCAACCAGCCCATGGAAGATGCCTTTCCATTTTGCAGAAAGCAAGACAAATGCATGCAATGCCAAAAATAAGGCTGGACTTTTGAAACTCACAATCTAAGACTTGAAAGGATCATTGGTGGCAACAATATTAACTAGCATGTCCTACGTGCCAGTCATGGCATAAAGCTCTTAGCGTCTAGGGTAACTCATTTAATCCTCACGTGGACCCTATGAGGTGGGTGCCATTTTATCCTCTTTTTATAGATTAGGAAACTGAAGCAGAGAGGTTAGACTACTAGCCCAAGATTATTAGCTAGTTAGTGGCCAACCTGGAATTCAAACTCAGTCATTCTGGTTTCAGAGCCTTTATACATATTGCTTTACATTGGCTTCTAAACCCAGCTATCCATCAGAATTACCCAGGTCCTGATCTGTATCTCTTCAGGTGAAGCCTGTCATCCAACCTCTCTGAAATCTGCCACGTAGCATTTAGAAATTGTAGCAAACACGCTGTTTCAATTGGCGCAACATCTATGCTTTCTTTTTTCCCGTATCAGTGCCTCAATTCTCCTTTGAAAAGCCATCCTACCCCTACAGAGTTTAGTCTTTGAAAGAATATTTTAAAAGCCCAAACCAAGAGTTTGTCAGGCAACTTGAGCTCAACCAAATAATCTCTCTCCTTCTGGCATTTGAATTTAGGCCGAAAGTAACACAAGAACCAAAATCAGATAGAGCTGGTCTGGTTGGTTGAGTTTTCTTTCAACGCTCTGAAGGACACCACATCTTTTGCAATGAATTCCTTTCCAACTTGAGTTAACCAAAGATGGTTTCTGTTCCATGCAACAAAACAACAAAAGCTAGTTTCTGCCAACATGGTAGAAACCCAGACCTACCACAGCTATCTCCTCTACAGCATGTCTGGCAATTGAGCTTACTCTCCTCAGATGCGGACCTAATATCATTATGTAGCAACCAGTTGGTCAATATGGACTGTTCTTCCTTAGCCTGCAGCGAAGGACCTCAGTCCTAATTCTCCTTTGGAACTACACCACAATAAATCTATACAAGAGATCTTTGGATATTTGATGACAGTGTAACCTCTAAGCTAGAGAGGCCAATCCTTGAGTATCTCCAGACTCCTTCTAAGGCATCCTCTTGGCACTTGGTATCGCCCGCGAGAACTTCCGTGTGGATGCAGAAGCTGTGGACTGCAGTGTTACATGAACAGGATGTGATTTCAGCAGGATGGTGCACTTTCAGACGTAGGGAAATAATAGGTAAGTGAGAGAGGGAAGAAGGGAGGAAGGGAGGAAGGGAGGTGGAGACTGCACCGTTTAGACTAAATTTCCCCTGACATTACTTATCCTTGAGAGATGCAAATGGGTCTTTTGGTCCAGGTGATGGTGATGCCAAGAGGGATCACCTCATTGTTGCTTCACTCCCGGGAAGGAGCATTATTTTTGAAAGTGCACTGTGGGCGCCCCCACTCGGGGTTACATAAGACAGAACAAACCAGGCATTGAGAAAAGTGCAGTTGACTGTTATGTTGCTTTACTGAGCCAAGGAGACCGGATGACACCAAGAGGAGGAAGCAAGCCTTTGCCCTGAAGATCAAGATGATCTTCCTGCCACTCACACTGAGGCAGGAAATGGACAGGGCCTTGTTGGCAGAGCCAGGACTCCCCTTCTCTGGGGCCAAAAGTGAACTGAAGTAAAGACTTATCAGAGTCCAGAATCTTATTAGAAGCACTTGAAGATGCTCAGTCCAGAAACTAAGCTGGCTCCCTCTCTTGAAGGACCTCAAGAGTAGCCACATTTGGAAGGAACTGTGAGTGACTCCCGATTATGCCGGAACCACCACTCAAGTTTGGTCCTCACTGAACTAAGTGGGAAACCTGAGTCTGTACTAGAGGTGAAGTGGCCCCAGAAACAAACAAAACTGGAGAAACCAGCTACAGAACATCCCAAAGTTGACCTTCAGAGCTCTGCAGGTAACAAGTCTGGAATAAGACAGTGAACAGAATTAAGTATTCACGAAAATTTATGTAGGGAATGTGACCTTTGGCTTTATATGTGTATATATTTTTATATTTTTAAATCTATCATACCTCACCTAATGTTTTGTTGCCTGCTTTTTTTTTTTTTTTTTTTTCATTTAACAATATATTATGACTGCATTCCCAGGCCAATAGCATTTTAATCACTGTGACTTTTCATTAAAGTATAATTTACATACAGTAATGTACAGAGTTTAAGCATACAGTTTGATGACTTTTGAAAAATGTGTACACCTGTATAGGCACCATCCCAGTCAAGACACAGAACATTCCCCTTGTCCCCAGACACTGTGACACTGAATCACTGCCTAGCATTCCATCATGAGTGTAATATATTTTACTTACATAAACCCTAATTGGTAGTGACTTGGGTCACTTTCAAATTTTTGATGTTATAAATACTGATGCAATGAATATCACTCTAGATAAAACTATGCACATATTCTTAAATGGTTTCTTACCAAAACTTCCTAGAATTGTCATTCTTAGGTCAAAATGATTAGATCTAGTAGTTCTTAGATCAAAAATGTGTTTAAAGCTCTGGATATGTATGGAAAATTTGCCCTTTAGAAAACATACTAATTTGCCACTCACCAGTAATGTACTGGAGTTCATGTTTTCTCCTTCCTCCTGTTTTATGTTTTTGTTTAGTTTTGTTTTTTTGAGACAGAATCTCACTCTGTCACCCAGAATGGAGTGCAGCGGTGCAATCACAACTCATTGCAGCCTCTGCCTCCCAGGCTTAAGTGATCCGCCCACATCAGCCTCCTGAGCAGCTGGGACTACAGGTTCATGCCACCATGCCTGGCTAATTTTTTTAGACTGGGTTTTGCCATGTTGCCCAGGCTGGTCTCAAACTCCTGAGCTCAAGTGATCTGCCCACCCTGGCCTTCAAAAGTGCTGGGACACTTGCCCCATTTATGTTTTTTGTTTTGAGTCCTATTTCTTTTGATATTACTATTAAGACCATGCTTCATTTTCATATGTGTATTTTCACAATATACCTTTGTTCCTTTTATTTTTAAAACCTGTGCTTTAAGCTTCTTTTATCCACTGCCAAGAGTTGTACATTGCTCTTCCAATCTCATAGTCTTTGCCCTTCAGTAGAGAATTTCCATCTATTTATGTTGGTTGGGTAACACTCTGCTGTCACTTCTACCATCTAAATTCATGCTTTCCAGATTTCACATGTTCCTTATTGGCATATTTTTATCTTTATTCCTACATTTGGTTATATTGATCATAATTTTCTTTGTTATTTTATCTCTAGATTGTTTCCTATACATTATTTGAATCAATAATGTCCATGACAACAATAAAATAGCATTCAATATTTTCTCTGGGATATGCTCGTCTAGACTCATGCACAAGACTGGCTTGTAGTTTACTTTTTATGCCAACTTTACTACGTAACACCGATTATTGTGGTTAAGCTAGCTTATAACAATTGGTTATTAATTTCATCAGCTCATCAACGTTTCTCCTTCACTCTTCTTATAAACACTGCTCCTGCGTGAAAGGGATGCCATGGGATCCAGGTCTGAGGTTGTAAGAGTTTGTTCTCCCAATGATAGAGAACTAATCTCATTGGAACCTTTTCTGAGATCGATTATGAATGCAGGGAAGATGGCTGGGTGCAGTGGCTCACGCCTGTAATCCTAGCACTTTGAGAGGCCGAGACAGGCAGATCACTTGAGGTCAGGAGTTTGAGACCAGCTTGGCCAATATGCTGAAACCTCATCTCTACTGAAAATACAAAAATTAGCTGAGTGTGGTGCAGCACGCCTGTAGTCCCAGCTACTTGGGAGGCTGAAGCAGGAGAATCGCTTGAACCCAGGAGGCGGAGGTTGCAGTGAGCTGAGATTACACCACTGGCACTCCAGCCTGGGCAACAGAGCGAGATTCTGTCTCAAAAAAAAAAAAAAAAAAAAATGAATGCAGGAAGAAGGCTAATTCCTCCACTAGAATTGCCATCTTTCCATGGGGTCAACTGTAATGATGTTTGCAGACATGTTCCATCTACAGCAGGAGCAAATGAGGCAAGACAAAGCAGATGCATCAGTCAGGGGCCCCGCAGGAAACAGATGGCAAGCTCAAGTGAAGAGTGTTTAAGGAAGATTCAAAGAAAGGACTGTTTCTAAAGGTGTGGGCAAGGTGTTGGGAAAGTATAAGGGATTAGAGGCTGGTAAGAGCCAGGGGACAAAGGAAGGGAGTAGCTCCTGGAACCCAGAAGGAGAGAATTATATAGAGAAGATTATCTGTAGAGGAGCAGTGAGCTATAGTCAAAAGGTAGAGTGAAGATGACTCCATAATAAATACTGACTGACTCAGGGAGAGGCTCACTCTTTCCCCTCCCCCAGTCTCCTATTAGCCCCTCCCCTTGAGTCCAACCAGAGGTCAGGTCAGAGGGTAAGGGAGCCCCAGTCGAAGCAGTCATTATGGCTCAGTCTCTCATAGAAAGCAGAGTGGATTGGAAGGGCAAACGAGGCAGCTGGCACAGCAGATAAGGGTCAGTGTGTAGACAGCACAATGGCCACCAGTGTCTCCCATCCCTGCATGCTCCTTGGCCATGTGACTTTGCTATTCTTCCCATCCAGAGATGATGTTTGTTTCTCCACCCCCAAATCTGGTCTTGTCCATAACCACCACAAACAAAGGCTTAAAAAACACCTGTGCTGGCTGGGCGCAGTGGCTCACGCCTGTACTGCTAGCACTTTGGGAGGCTGAGGCAGGCAGAACACTTGAGGTCAGGAGTTCAAAACCAGCCTGCCCAACATGGTGAAACCTCATCTCTACAAAAAATACAAAAATTAGCCGGGCGTAGTGGCAGGCGCCTATAATCCCAGCTACTTGGGAGACTGAGGCAGGAGAATCGCTTGTATCTGGGAGGGCTGCAGTGAGCCGAGATCACACCACTGCACTCCAGCCGGGGTAACAGAACGAGACTCCATTTCACACACACACACACACACACACACACACATACACACACACCCCTGTGCCTTGGGATTTCCCTCTCTTGCCATGCTTGGAACCCTGAAACTAAGCTAGCCTGCTGGAGGAAAAGAAGATGCATGGAGGAAAAATGAAACGCCAGGATCAACAGCCTGCCAGCCCTCAGTTAATGTTAGCAAGGCTGTCCTAGGTAATCCAGCACCAGCGCAACCACTAGCTGACCAAGACCCAGGACACAGCCCAGCCGGGATCACCCAAATAAACCGAGGTCAGAAGAATCACCCAAGTAACCCACACAATCATGAGAAACCACAAATAACTGATGTTTCAAGCCACTCAATTTTGGAATGGTTTGTTACACGGCAAAATAACTAACCAATAAAGCAGAAAATGGAAAAGCCTCTTGCAAGTACTGGAGCTTCAGTTCCAGCCTTTGAGGTCCTTGGTCCCGAAGCTCTTATTCTACTTCCAACGTCCTTCTCAGGAGTCAATGGGCCCTTTTTTCCTACCACTAATTTGAGCTGGATTTCTCTCACTTTCATTTTAAAAAAAAAAAAAACTGTAAAGCCTTATTTCTTCTTTGTAATCAGGTACAATTTTAAATGAACAGAAATTCTTCATCGCTCTAAAGTTTAAAAAATTTTACCCATGAAACCCATTTGTCTGGGGTTTTAGAAGAAGAAAAGGTCCTCGAATAATATTTTCATTTCTTTCTTGGTTATTTGCCTATTCTGGTTTGTAATTATTTTTTTGAGCCAAACTGACAATTTTACAAGAAGATCATCCATTTCAACCAGATTTTCACACATGTTCTCACTTATTTACATACACTTTAATGTATATATACATTTAATACTTTCATTTCCGTTTTATCAAATCTTCAAGATTTAACAAGTTTATATTTTTCATCTATCTCTTTTCCCAAAGTGAGACTTGAGCAAAAGGATAAGGTCAACATTAGTGTCCACCATCTTTAATGGACCTGATTTAGTGATGGAATTAGGAGAGCACAGGACCTAACAGTGGGTTTTACTCAGTACCTTGACTATAAATGATAAGAAATTATTTCTAAAGCCATAAAATGTTGAAAAAAGTATCTTTAGACAAACCAGACAAAGAGTCCTTTTGTACCGCCTGCCCAGAGCCCCTGGTCAATAAAGTTAGCTATTATTATTAGCTATTATTTCTTGGTAGGTCAGAGGGTAACCTGTATCCCTTATAGAGCAGGAGAGACTCCTCCAGACATTAATAATGATTTTAAAACCAGGTATTGAGTGCCTTCTTTGTGCCAGACACTATTCTAGGTGTGGTTCAAGCAGTCTCCTATTGAACAGTTACAAAAAAAAAAAAAAACCTTTATTTAGGTATTATTTTCTCTATTTTAAAGATATAAACTAAGAGTCACAGAACTTAAACTTATTTTTTCAAGGTCATTGGAGCAATACATAGCAGAGACCATTTGGAATTTGACACCAATGTTTTCTGGCTTCAAAGTGTGAGTTCTTAGCATTGCATCACAGAATTTGAGGTTTGTGTGAAGTAATGGAAATGGAAACCGTAATCACCTCATAAGGGCATGCTCTGGGTGGAAGAATGTAGAGAATTATCAGTATATTCTTGATTATGGACCTAGGTGAAGCAGTGGAAATGGCCTTAGTTACATGTACCAAGGGCTTTCTATGCACTTTACCAAGCGCTTTCATGTAAGGGCTTTGAAATTCATTTGTCTTTTGTTTGTGAACTCTTTCTCATTTTAAATATTTTTAAAATTATCACTATAAACCTATGTGGTTGGTACTAACATCCTATTTTATATATAAGGAAACTAGGGCATAGAGAAGTCGAACGACATGCACAAGTTTTCCTAATGAGTGTCTGGGCAGAGTCAGGACTCAAATTCAGGTATGTCTGATTTCAGAGTCCATACACTTAACCACCATTGACATGATACAATAAACTGCCACATTAACCAGTTGTAGCTAGAGGTGGTTAAGTCCACTGGCAATTGAGGCAGGGAATAAATTAGGTGCATTCTTTTGATGAGGCCATCTATGACTCTGAATCACACTATAACACACAGATTTTTATAAAGTCCAGTGTGATGGTCTCCAGGGGTTCTGTTCTGCTGTGGCCTCTTGGGTTAACAGGATCTCCAATATTAACCATAGATTCTTCCTCTCCAATGAGGCACTGGAATCTATTTTTCTACCACTTGAATCTGGACTTGGTCAGGAGACTAGCTTTGTTTAGTGGGACATTAACAAACGTGATACAAAGGCTTAAAAAGCACTGGGGGATGTTCTCTTGCTCTTCATGGAGCCTGGAAACAACCATGTGAACAAGCCAGAGCTAGCCAATTGGAAGGAGGATGAGGCCACATGGATGAGAGCCAAAGCACACAGGCCGACAACCTGTTCATTGCCAGTCATGTGAAAAGGGCCATCTTAGATCATCCACCCACCAGCCAACCAACCAGCTATCCCCAGATATGGACAAGAACCCCTTAAACTGTGCCCAGGGCAAGTACCTCACTTGACTCACTGTAGTCCCAACCCTCAGAGACAACTCCTCTGTTCCTTGTTCTAAGACGTCACAGGAGGCTGTGTATGTGGTCAGTATTCCAAGTGCTGAGTAACCTATAATGTCCCTAAGTAATGCTTATGACAGTACCAGAGACCTGGTCTCTCTAAGAGGTATGAGAGACAGATGAATTGAGGATTTCCTACCTGGTGAGACCAAGAACCAGGAGGATGACTGTGGATGACCAGGAGTATCGTCCGTGAACTCTGCCACACTTTGTGGTCCTCCAATGGTGAGTGCCCATAAATGTTGTCCATTCTCATCAGTATTGAATGGTTGGCTCAGTAGCTAGGTTCATGGTACAGTGCCTGGTTCATAAAATTGCCTCAATATGATATGATGTGAACATATCTGTAGGATAATGCCAAAACACAAAACTCTACTAATATCTATAATATTCCCTGGTTCAGACTGGGCTTGGAAGAGCAGAGGGTAGAGGAGGCATCCAAGCACATCCATTATCGTGGAAGGAGCCTTGTCCAAGGTCACCGCCTGTGTGTTTCTGCTTCATGAACTTGCTGCACACCAGTTCCTCCAAGGTCATGCAGAAGGAGAGGGCACCCCTCCATACCTGCATGAGTATCAGGGGCAGCTAAAGGAGAGTCTGGCCAGGTGGGCAAGCAGGTGTGGCTAGGTCTTTAATCATGCCTCCAACCATGAGCAGGAAAAGGTCAATGAACTGAGTCAAGCCAATTCAGGTGTCTGAACCAATTCATCATCCTTGGTGCCAACCAACCGTTTTGGAACCGTATCCAGAGATAGAGTCATTTCAGGTAGGCTGCCAAATCCTATGCATGCTGGCTGCAGGGTGTACTTCCTGCTCTCCTCACGCTCAAGGCAATGAATGGCTGCACTCCTTCATTCATACAGAGAGGGGTCTCATGCCACTTACAGAGTCTACACACTTCTAGGAAGGACTGCCAGGTGGCAGACAGAGAACCTGCTCATTCCTCACCCTTTCCTGGCCTGTCTGACAAGACACCTGTCCTTTCTGGCTGCCCAGCATGTGTGCACTGTTATTCATTATCATTGTCGTCATCATCATCATCATCACATATATAGCCCTTGCCATGCACCAGACACTGTCCTAAGTGCTTTTACAGATATCTATGTATTTGATACTCAAAATAATGCTATCAAGTAGAAACTATTATTTTACTCAGTTTTTAGCTGAGGAATCTAAGGCATAATGGATTTAAGTAATTTGTCCAAGGTCACACAGATCTGAGCCTAGAATTATGGCTCCATAATCTGTGATTTTAACCAGGACACAATACTGTTTCTCTAGCCTTCCTCAGAGAAACTACCTCTTCCTCACTCTCAATCCATGGAATGGGCACACAGGCCCTCATCTACAGGTGTAGACATAGTGTATTAGTCAGGGTTCTCCAGAGAAAAAGAACCAATAACGTGAATTGGTGTACATAATTATGGAAACCAGGAAGCCCTACAGTCTTCCATCCGCAAGCCAGAGAACCAAGAAAGCCAAGGGTATAATTTAGTCCAATGTTCTAAATCTGAGCCCAAAGGCCTGAAAACCAGAGGTGCCAATGGAGTATGCCCTGGCCCAGGTACGAAGGACTGAGGACCTGGAGCACCAACACCCAACGGCGGGAAAAAATTAATGTTCCAGCTCAAAAAGAGAGAGTGAATTTACCCCTCTTCTGGCTTTTTGTTCTATTTCGGTCCTCAACAGATTAGATGATGCCTGCCTATGTCAATGAAGGCAATTTTTCTACTCAGTCTGCTGATTCAAATGATAATTTCTCCTGAAAATACCCTCACAGACATGCCCAGAAATCATGTATTACAAGCTATCTGGGTACCCCTTAGCCCAGTCAAGGTTAACTGCATGTGCAAAATTAACCATCACAAGTCCACCTTTCTCAACTTGGCATCCATAAACACCTCCTTAAATAAAGAACCTCCAAATAAAGAATAACAAGGACATAATTCCACCTGATGTGATACAATTAGACTTTGTACAACTGAAAATGCAATAATCCCTTCCCCAGAAAAGGAGATGAAGTCCTTGAGTAATGATTCCTCTTGTCCTGCTATCCTATAACTTAAATACTAAGATATAAAATTAACATTACTTAAATACTGATATAAAGTCAATACATCTTACATTACATGATAAAGAACTAAAAGAGCAAAGAAAACAAAGACATTTGCTTACCATACGTATATAAACACACAAACATATCCATAACAAAATAATGAGGAAGTACTCATGCCAATCACAGTCCTTGTTTCTGTAACTGGTCACATGGTCATAGCTGGTATTTGTAATTACTTTCTTCTGCTACCTATTCTGCATTCCCTTTACCTTCAGTGGGCACCTCAGCTGATGGTAGTTCCTTACCTAGCAGGGTGACCCAAACCTTCATTCTTAAAGGGTCTGGGCCATTCATAGTTTTACCTGTATTGAGTTGTTGTAGTTTTTCATTGATGTTAATCATAGGTCATGGTAATACTAAGAGATGCCTTTAGGGATCTCCTGTATTCAGACACATTTTTCCTTTTCTCCATTGTAGAGTAGTGTCGAATTTCCCCTTAGTAGTCCAAATCAATCACCCCCGCCAACTTCATAACTTCTTTCTTGGCCTGTTAACTCAGAGGCATGAGAACCCCAAAGTGGCTGGGTGGTAGTCTTAACTATCAATAGAATCATTGTTCTGTCTCTTGCTGGAAGTATTCCTCCCTCTGGAACTAAGACCTCCATGCTGGGAGAGATAAAGTCATGGGAAAAGAAAGCAAAAGTTTTGCTGGTGGTAAAATTACTAGGGGTAATGAATGGTACCACTCCCATTCTACTTCCTTGATTCCCAGATTCATAAATTTCTGGCTATCAGAGAAAAAGCACCAAATACTAGATGCTGATGCAGAGCATATACAGCCTTCTGGGGAATCTTTCCCAGTCCTGCAAGGTGTTGCTACCTAGCTGGCAACATAACTGAGTCTTCAAAAGGCCATTCCACCATTCTATCAAGCCAGCTGCTTCAGAATGATGGGGAACATGGTAAGACCAGTGAATTCCATGAGTGTGAGTTCATTGCCCACCTCTTTGGCTTTGAAGTGATTTCTTTGATCAGACACAATGCGGTGTGGAATTTCATAACAGTGAATAAAGCGTGCTTTAGGTCCTTGAATGGCAGTTTCAGTAGAAGCACTGTATGCAGGGAAGGCAAATCTGTACCCAGCACGTCTATTTCCATAAGGATAAAATGCTGCCTCTTCCATAATGGAAGCGGTCCAATGTAATCAACCTGCCGCCAGGTAGCTGGCTGATGACCCCTAGGCATGGTGCCATATCAGGAACTCAGTGTTGGTCTCTGCTGCTGGCAGATTGAGCACTCAGTGGTGGCCGTAGCCAAGTCAGCCTTGGTGAATGGAAGTCTATGCTGCTGAGCCCATGCATAACCTCCATCCCTGCCACCATGGCCACTTTGTTCATGAGCCCATTGGGTGATAACAGGGTGTCTGGGGAAAGAGGCTCCCTGGTATCCAAATAACGGGTCATTCTATCCAGTCAATTATTAAAATCCTCCACTGCTGAGGTCACCCTTTGGTAAGCATTCACCTGGGACACAAATATTTTCATGTTTATTGCCCCCTCAGAGACGTCTATCCACACACCTCATCTCCACACTTTTTTGTCACCAATTTTTTCAATCATATTCCATCTAAGTCCCTGCCCATCCAGTAAAATAATTGGCTACAGCCCATGAATCAGGATATAGTCACATGTAATGGCCACTTCTCCTCCCAAGCAAAGGGCACAACCAGGTGCACTGCCCGAAATTCTGCCCACTGGGAAGATTTCCCTTCACTATTGTCCCTCAGGGATGTCCTGAAGGGACTACAGTGCTGTAGCTGTCCACTTCTGGGTGCTGTCTGCACACCATGCAGAAACATCTGTAAAATGGGCCCTAGTCTTCTCTTCCTCTGTCAACTGATCATAGGGAACTAACTCCTCATGAGCCCAAAGGTGCAAGTTGGGAGAGAGAAGGCAGGGTAGCAAGAGTGGGGAGCATGGGCATCCGAGCCATTTCTTCATGTATTGTACTTGTGCCTTTAGAGCCTGCTCAGGCTTGATCACATACATACCACCTCCATTTGATGATGAAGTGCTGCTGTGCATGTCCAACTTTATAGCTCGGTGGTTTAGATAAGACCTAGTTCATGATGAGCAATTCAGGTCATATGGCAATTTAGTGGCCCATGGTCAAATGGTCAGTTTCCACGAAGGCACAGTAGCAGGCCAAGAGCTGTCTCTTAATAGGAAACTAGTCATCTGTGGATTATGGCAGGACCATATTTCAAAATCTTAAATGTTTGTGCTGCAATTCACCTATAGAGGCTTGCCAAAGGCCCCACACAGCATCCCTCTCTGCCACTGACCAACCACCACTGGATTTGCTGGATCATATGGCCTAAGTGGCAAAGCAGCTTGCACAGCAGTCTGGACCTGTTGCAGAGCCTTCTACTGTTCTGGGCCCTACTGAAAATCAGAAGCTCTTGGGGCCCCTTTGTAAATAGGCCAGCATAACACACTCAAATGAGGAATGCGTTGCCTCCAAAATCCAAGTAGGCTCAGAAGGCCATCTGTCTCTTTCTTGGATGTAGAAGGGCCCAGATGCGACAACTTATCCTTCATGTTAGAAGGGGTATCTCAACACGCCACACACCACTGACCCCTAGATATTTCACTAAGGAAGAAGGTCCCTAAATTTTAGTTGATTTCCCATCCTCTAACACACAAATGTCTTACCAATGTCTAGAGTAGTTGCTACTTCTCATTCACTAGGACAAATCAGCATAATATCATCAATGTAAAGGACCATTGTCACAGCTTGTGGAAGGAAAAAATGATCAAGATCCCTGCAAACTAAATTATAACATAGGACTGAAGAGTTGATATACCCTTGAAGTAGAACTGTGAAGGTGTATTGCTAGCCTTACCAGCTGAAATAAAACTGCTCTGGTGGGTCTTATGGACAGAGATGGAGAAAAGGGCATTTGATAAATCAACAGCTACATACTGGCTACCAGAGGATATATTAATTTGCTCAACCAATGAAACCACATTTGATACAGCAGCTACACTTGGAGTGATCACTTGGTAAAGCTTATGATTATCCGCTGTCATTCTTCCAGATTCATCTGTCTTCTGCAGAAGCCAAATAAGAGAGCTGAATGAGGGATACAGTGGGAATCACTACCTCTGCATCTTTCAAGTCACTGATGATGGCACTGATCTCTGCTATCCCTCTAAGGATGTAGTATTGCTCTTGGTTGGCTGTTTTCCTAGGTTGGGGCAGTTCTAATGACTTCCTCTTGGCTTCACCCATCATAGTAGGCCCCACTCTACAGGTCAGAGAACCAGTGTGGGGATTATGCCAACTGCTAAGTATGTCTGTTCCAATTATCCATTCTGGAACTGGGGAAATAACTGCAGGATGGGTTTGGGGATCCACTGGATCCACTGTAAGACAGACCTGAGCTAAAATTCTAAAATTCTATTGATCACCTGACCACCATAAGCCCCTGTTCTGACCGGAGGGCCACAGTGACATTTTAGGTCTCCTACAATCAGTGTCAGTTCAGAGCTAGTGTTCAGTAGTGCCCAGAAGGTCTGATCATTTCCTTTTCTCAAGTGCACAGTTACCCTGATAAAAAGCAGTAGGTTCCTTTGGGGAAGGCTGGGAGAAAGATTAACAGGATAAACTTTTAGTAGCATAATCACTTTCTCAAGGAAAGTTTGCCTCCCCTTCATTCAAAGCGTTCTGGGTCTATAAACTGGCTCAAGTCTGGGAATGGATTGAGGGGCTATGATTCTCTATTTTTAGGATTCAAGTTAGACTTCTGTTCACTTCACCTAGAATGTTTCTGCTTATACAGATCAAGTAAGAATTTAGTAGGCTTCCCACCTACTTCACTTCCAGGAACACCATGATTAAGCAGTGCCATAGGTCTGCATGAGTCAGGCTATTCTGATTGTTGTTTTAACTCTGTGGTCCATTAAGGTAACCGCACCCACCTTGTCTTTAACAGTTGAGTGCCACCAAATGGCCCCTGATACTCCAGGACCCAATTATTCCCATTGCATTTAAGTTTTCCAATTAAGTGGCTGTGGTTCCCACTGTAAGGCTTGGTCTATAGAGAAGAGGGATCACAGAGCTCTTAAAGGATGCTGTGGCTCCTCTCACAAATTTATTTCTCAAAGTATTGAGAAAGATATACCTTTCTTAAAGGTATGTCTGACCTTCCCAGCATGGGTGAGCAGGTATTAAATGACAAATCCACTCTAGCATTCTAATCTCCCTAAGCCTTTGAATCCTTTCCTCTACATTAAACCAGGGGAGGTCAGGCATCTCCAACTCACTCAGGATAGGCCATCTTTTAATCCATGTTTCAGCCAACCAGCTAAACTGTTAGAGCCCTTCCTAACTCCTTAAGCTGGAACATTACATTCAGAATCTCTGCTTAGTGAACTTTTATCAACAAATTCAGTCTGATCCAAATTTATGTTACTTCCACCTTAATATCCTACCCCCTTAATATCCATTCCTATGCATAGTCCCTATGGTTCTGCTTGTATAAATTAGAAAACTCAAATAGTTCTTTTGGGGTATAGCATACCTCCCCATGGGTCACACTGTGCATCTCACCTGTAGGAGCCCACTAGGACTTGAAGGGGTGGTGGGATTGGGTGTTGAGAAGAATCAGCATTGTCTGGCATGGGAACTGCCTCAGAGAAACCCATTACTATTTCCTAGGGCAATGCAGGGTGAGTTCCCTTAGACAAGGTGGAAAGGCCAATGCCACCCTGAGTGGGGATGGCACTTTTGCTGGAGGTAAGGAGGCCAATTCCACTGGTAAAAAAGACTCGTCAGAATTTAGGGGCTCAATGTCCCCAGCTTCATCAGGGTCTTCATCAGAGTCTTCCCACCTCACAGGATCCCATTCTTTTCTGATCTATGTCCTTGCCCTTGCTTTTACAGCAGACACCCTGTGTGGTGGGGAGTTCAATTTTCATTGTAATTCAGCCAATTGCAGGATGAAGTTGTGCATTTAATTTTCAGAAATTTCAGCCCTGCAACTACAGGCTAGAAGGCTCTCCTTCAAGGCACACCTAGAAGCTCTTAGATCGTTTATGAAATACTTTGAGCTGGGAATTCAAATCCCTGAGCTCATCTTTTTCTTTCTTCACTTTGTCCAGAGACGTTAGAAGCAAGTCATTATATGCCTTAGTTTTCCAAAAGTGTTTGGGTATCATATATGGAATCACTTGGTTCCTTGCTTCTTATAAATGGTTGATTAGGAGTATCCAATGCAGATAATTTGTGTATCTCTATAAACAGATCATGCCATGGATGATCTATGCTCTCTTTACTACTAGAAATAGGGTAATTAGCATTCTTAAATCTAATCAGACTCGGCAGCCAATTGCCAAATCCCCCAAACCAATTCAGAAAACCCATCCTTAAAATTTTGTTCCTCTATACACTCTTAGCGCCAAAATTTTTCTGTCCTAGTCCCTTCTGGCCGCTGTAACAAAATACCAAAATCTCAGTGGTTTTTAAATGATAAATTTATTCCTCACAGTTCTGGAGGCTGCAAAGTACAAGATCAAGGCACTGGAAGATTCAGTCTCTGGTGAGAGCTCACTTTCTCGTACACAACTGTCTTCTTGTTGCAACCTCACATGGTAGAAGAGGTGAGGGATATCTCTGGGGTCTTTTTTTATAGGGGCACTATCTCATTTATGAGGACTCTTCCCTCATGAACTGACCACCTCCCAAGGGGCCCACCTTCTAACACCACACCTTGGGTGTTAGGATTTCAGGATATAAGTTTCGAGAAACAAAACATTCACACCACAGCAGCATATACCCAGGCCTGGCCAATCAGCATAACCCATTCTCTGGCAATATATGATTCATGGTCTAATGAGACTTTAGCTCTTGTTACTGCACTGCAGCACTGATAAGACACAAGATTAAAGGTGTTGCAGCCACCATGCTCGCATAGGAGACAAGCCTTCCTGAAAACAAAATCAAAACAGACAAAGGCTAAGCCAAGAAAGGGAGAAACACGTTCTGGAGGACATTATTTAGAACTTTGATTCACTGTGCCTGAAGCCAGGTCAACCCTTACGCCTTTTCAATTTCAAGGACCAAAAATTTTCCTTTTCGTGTAAGTCAGTTTGAGCTGAGTTTCTGTCTTAGGCAACAGAAACATTCAGCAGATAGATAGAATATTGGAAACACCATCTTCTTGGCTGCAAGTTGAGTATCAAGTTTCAGTCTGCATGAACACTCAGAGCTGCATACTGGAGTCAGGCAGTCTCCCCAGACTTACCTGCCTGTTTTGCTAGGGAGGAGAGAAGAAATTGCACTACAAGGGCTAGGGCATAGGATCTGACAGAACATGACAAACAGTCTCAAACTTTGTCTTTGCAAACAGATTTTCAAGGACTTTGGTTGTTCCATGTTTCTTGGAGTTCTTAACCTCAATTACCACATTTTCCAAGCAAAGAATATCCAACATATGCTCCAGCATCTTTGTGTTGCTATGGCAACAGATATGCTCCCCCCCCAACTCCACACACACATACACACACACACACAACTCCCACCCCAGTTTGCAGCAAATTGGCAGATGACCATTTGCAGAAGACCAGCAGGAGCTAAAGAAATTCAATGACAGAAGATAGTGACTACTCACTCTGGGCAAGCTGTCAGCTGTCAAGTCTAAGTGGGTAACAGGAACAGTGATGGAGACAAAGCCAATGGGAGAAATTTCAGGAAGAGGAATCAAAGCAGGAACAAAGTAAGAGAACTAGGGGTGATGGCTGCATTGGAGTATGCTGAATGCAGTTCATTATTGGGCAATGAAAGACTGTGAATGGTGGAAAGCCTTCTCAGCTAGGACAGTTTCAGGTGCATGTAAAAGAATGCCCCCAGGGTCAGGCACGGTGACTCATGCCTGTAATTCTAGCACTTTGGGAGGCCAAGGTAGGAAGAGGACTTCAGCCCAGGAATTCGAGGCCAACCTGGGCAACATAGGGAAAACCTATCTTTACAAAGAAATAAAGAATTAGCCAGGTGTAGTGGCATCCAGTCGTAGACCCAGCTACTTGGGAGGCTGAAGAGGAAGGTTGCCTGAGCCAGGGAGGTTAAGCTGCAGTGAGAGAGACATGATCGTGCCACCACACTCTGGCCTGGGCAACACAGCAAGACTCTCTCTCAAAAGAGAAAAAAACAAAAATAAAAAAGAAGGCCTCAAACAATAAGACTTTGCCAAAAAAAAAAAAAAAAAAAAAAACTGCTTCTTATCCCATCTACCCAGCTTGGGGATAAAAGGACTGTGAGTGGTCTCAGCAGCTCATCAGCATCATCACGGACCCATGCTTCTTTTAAATCTTCCACTCTGTCATGCTCAGGATGTCGGCAATATGTCCCTCATTGACCCAAAAGGGCTGCCATAACTCCAAGCATATATCCTTGCACAAAAATGCCCAAGAGGACAAGGGAAGGGATGTTTCTCTCTTATCAGAAAGGAAAAATCTTTCCTAGGCTCTTTCCCAGGTCTTCCCCTCAGTTTCCATTAGCAGGATTGGGTCACATTCTCATTCAGCAGCTACAGGAGAGCCAGGGAAAGGAAGTATCAAGCATTTTCAGCTTCCAGCACGAAAGGTAGCCTCTGCCAGAAGGATGAAGTGTGTGAATGGCTGCTGGGTAGGCCAATCAACAATGTATCCTAAACTTAAAACACATTTGTACCAAAACTTTTGCCATATCCTTTTATCACCCTTACTGTCATTCATTTAATATTGTCCTCAAATCAATTTATCTTTTGTTTAACCCAAATACCTTCACTTAGGTAGGAAATTCTATATCCTTATCATAAGCGCAAAACCATTACTAGATACGTTTTTCCCAATCCACAGTAAAATACATTTATAATGATTAAAACACAATTTTTTTGCACATTTTACCTACAAGCATCTCTTGTCCCACTAGCAGTAGTCATATTTTGAGATTCACGGTAGCAGGATAAATTCATTTCCTCCTCATTCTTGGGCCCTGATATTAAGAACACCTTAACAAGCAGGGTGCAGTGGTTCAAGCCTGGAATCACAACACTTTGGGAGGCCAAGGCGGGAGGACTGCTTGAGCCCAAGAATTCGAGACCAGCCTGGGCAACATGGAGAGACTTTGTCTTTTAAAAAATAATAATAATAGGCTGGGCACGGTGACTCACACCTGTAATCCCAGCACTTTGGGAAGCCGAGGCGGACAGATCACGAGGTCAGGAGATTGAGACCATCCTAGCTAACACGGTGAAACCCTGTCTCTACTAAAAAAAAAAAAAAAAAAAAAAAAATTAGCTGGGCATGGTGGCAGATGCCTGTAGTCACAGCTACTCGGGAGGCTGAGGCAGGAGAATGGCATGAACTCAGGAGACGGAACTTGCAGTGAGCCGAGATCGCACCACTGCACTCCAGCCTGGGAGACAGAACGAGACTCCGTCTCAAAATACTACTACTACTAATAATAAAGAACACCCTAACAAAGTGCTATAACGTGCACTGTAAGGTACCACCAAAATTACCTTTTTGCAGCCACACTACCAAGTAGGCCCCTGCCTATCACCCTCCGTGCTCCAGCTTTCAAAGTAAAGACATTAGCAAACTCATAGTAGACCAACTAGCTGGTTTCCTATCCAGCCACACCCTCTCTCAAAATGTTTTGTTTCGTTTTGTTTTCCACTAAAAGGAAAACTGTCTCAAAAGCTATAGGGACCACCACATGCCTTAGAGTGAGATCTTCTGCACTTACTCGTCTAAGAATGCTCACTCACATTTAACCACAAGGCAGTATTGACTGTGGACAGAGAAAAGTGATCGATGCTCATTACTTACATCAGAGGCTGGACCCTTGTCAGCGCCAGGGCAGGAGAATGTGACAAATTCATGGCACCGCTTGTGCACCACAAAGCAGCAAACTGCAAAAGAGAGAATCAGGGTGGGAGGAAGGGAAGAAGGAAAGCGGAGAGGAGGAAGAGAGAGAAAGGAAGGAAGAGATCATTAAACTTGAACATCACCAACAAGTAAAGCCTTTATGCCAAAATAAACAATAATGTCAGCTTCCTCAGCTTGTCCTTTGCTGAAGTCAAACTCTTGGGTACATAGATGTTTCATCTTGCATAGGAGTTAAACTTCTAAAGTTAGCTAGGGTTAGAAAGATTCCATATGCTCAAAATTATACTCCCTTAAAGATCCCTTAAAGTGCCTGGTCTTCTATTGATTTTGGAACAGAATGTTGTTTCTTGGATCAGGTGCCAGATGAAGTAGTTGGCTTGTGTTTAGGTGCATAATGCATAAGAAATATGTACCTCTAAATCGTAGAATCACACTTAAGAGAGGTGTTCATACGATGAGGGTCATGCGGAAACAGAGGGAACAGGATGGAGGACTCACGCCCCATCTCACCAAAAGCAATGTCAATCTAATAGAAGAGTGGGAAAATAGGCAGCAACGTTTACATTGTCGCTTCAGTAGTTTGCAAGCAAATACATATATACACGTATTTGAATTGGTGTGAATTTAATGCATCTAGGCTATGGCTCCCCTATTTGGAGGTTATATCACTCTGGCGGAGGTACAATGAAAGAATGTATACAAAATAAAACTGTTTTTTTTTTGTTGTTGTTGTTCAAATCATCTTTTGCAGTCTTGGTGTTCAAATCTTCTTTTACAACCTCAAGACTGTGGGTTTCTGGAGGACGAGTGCCATGCTTCAGGGACCAGCTCAGAGCCTTTCTAAAGTGCATACTTAGCAAATGAAAACAGAACAGGAAACCTCAAGGCCATCCATAGTGACACAATGAGTCTGGGTGACAATCATCTATGGTTGCTAAGGTCATAAAAAGATACCCTTGCCTACAGAGGAAAGCTCACTTCACTACCTATGAAGCACACTTGTCAAATAATCAAACATGACTGGTTCAAGTCTCTTGATGCAACTACAGATTTACAGAAAATACAAGTCACAGAGGAACATATTAAATGACACCACAGGGATGCAATCAGCAACCACCACCCCCTACAAATACCCAGAATGTAGGAAAAAAAGGCAACCAATATGGTGTCTTCAACAAATAAACTACAAGAGGGGACTGCAAGTGGGGAGAAAATAAGAGGAGAAACATATATTTCAAGAAACATATCAACTAATTTTTTTATTTTATAAGTTCTGGGATACACGTGCAGAACGTTCAGGTTTGTTACATAGGTATACATGTGCCATGGTGGTTTGCTGCACCTATCAACCCGTATCAACTAAATTTAACATGTGGACCTTGTTTGGATTCTAATTGGAAAAAAACCAATAGTTTTAAAAAATGATAAGGCAATCAGGGAAATGGATATACTTACTTTCTGATGACATTAAGGAATTATTGTTACCGACATTAGGGAATTAAAAATATTTAGTGTGATAATGGTCTTTTTTTGGTTACAGAATCCTTATCTTTGAGGATACATTAAAATCTTCATGAATAAAATAATTTAAAATAATTCAGTATGCTAAGGTGGGGATAGAAAGGGGAGGATTATAGATGAAAAAGAAATCAATCATGATGGTCTTTATTGAACTGGGTGATGCACACATGAGGATGCATTATACTAATCTGTTACTTTTATATATGTTTAATTTTTTCTGTAATATGTAAAGTTTTCAACAGAGGAAGAGATAGAGCAGTAGAGAAAACCCAAGTCATAAGAAATGGGAGTTGCAGGAGGGTTACAAGATTAAAATGTGCTGAGTCTTATATTCCTCAAAATATTATAGATATTGAGAAATTGCATATAGGGCATTATAAGTTTAAATATATGTGTTAACAATTAAGGATTAAAAATAAGAATAGGAACTGGGTGTGGTGGCTCACGTCTGTAATCCCAGCACTTTGGGACGTCAAGGCAGGAGGATCACTTGAGCCCAGGAGTTTGAGACCAACCTGCACAACATAGTGAGACCCCATCCCTACAAAAAGTAAAAGATTAGCCAGACATGGTGGTGCATGCCGGTAGTCCAGCTACTCCGGAGGCTGAGGTGGGAGGATCGCTTGAGCCCAGGAAGTTGGGGCTGCAGTGAGCCATGACTGCACCACTGCACTCCAGCCTGGGTGGCATAATGAGACCCTGTTTCAAAAGTAAGTACATAAATAAAAATATAAAAACTACTATGTATTCCTTTTAAACCACTAAAAGGGAAAACTGGACAAAGGAAGATAGTCCCAGTACACCTCAAATAGCCTTCTTTGTGCTCCAAGGTCATATAAATATTTCTCTTTGGAGTTTTTTTGTACTTTTATATGGCATCATTTCCACTTTAAACTCTGTGATCCATGTGTAATTTCTTGGAATCTGACGTGAAGTGGGAATCCAATTTGCCATTTTTTCCCAAAGAGGTAACCAATTGTCCCAGCAGCCTTTATTGAATAATTCATCCCTTCCCCACTGATTTCAAATGCCAACTTTATTATATGTTTAATAATTATATACACTGGGGTCTGTCTTTGCGCCTTGTATTCTGTGCCACTGATCTGTCTTCTAGTATAGCAATATGGGCTTTAATTATAGTAGCTCTGTAATATGTTATATCTTGGCAGGGCAAGTCCTCCCTCATTATCCTTATTTTCAACATTTTCTTGGCTATCACTGCATATCTATTCTTCCAAGTAAACTTTAGAATCAGTTTATCAAGATTTTAAAAATACCAATGGAATTTTTATTGGGATTGTATTCAGTCAACCCCCAGCCTCCAAAAAAATGATTGGGACTTTGATTGAAATTGTGTTAAATTTAGAAATTAAATTCAAGATAATTGACGCCTTGACAACAATGAGTCTTTCCATCAGGAAATGATTGTCCCCTTGTTGAACTCCTATTTTTTCCATACAAGTCCTACACATTTTCCCTTTAGTATCGTCTAAGGGAATCTTTTGTATGCTATTGTTAAATTTGACACGTTTTCATTTTGTTTCCCAACTGGTCATTGCTTAAAAATAGGAAAGCAAATAGCTGTGCGCGGTGGCTCACGCCTGTAATCCCAGCACATTTGGAGGATGATGCAGGCAGATCACTTGAGGCCAGGAGTTCGAGACCAGCCTGGCCAACATGGTGAAACCCCGTCTCTACTTAAAATACAAAAATTAGCTGGGCGTGGTGGTGGGTTCCTGTAGCAGTCCCAGCTACTCGGAAGGCTGAGGCAGGAGAGTGCTTGAACCTGGGAGGTGGAGGTTGAAGTGAGCCAAGATCATGCCACTGCACTTGAGCCTGGGCAACAGAGTGAGACTCCATCTCAAAACACAAAACAAACAAACAAATAAAAACAATAGGAAAGCAATAGATTTTTAGCATATTTATTTTAAAGCAGTTTTTTAAAAACTCAAATAGCTTTTGTGGGGTTTTAGTTGCTTCCTTTGAGTTTTCCAGATAGAAAACTATATTACCCCAAATAATACTTTTATTATTCTCTCTTTTCCCTTTGTCATATTTCCATGTTTAACTTTCCCTTTTATTCAACACGGAAAGTAAAGGGATGACAGCATAGTCTTGCCCCATCCCTGAGCTTTCCCCAGCTTCACCTCTCTCTCCCTCTCTACACTTCAACCACACAGGAAAGTTTTCCACCTCTGCTCAAACTAACTTTTGGAATTTATATTTTCCTTGGAAATTATCCACAGTGTTCTTCTCAACATGTTTAAATTGTAGCATCTTATCTGTTATGATATTACACCTTTTCTCTTTCTTTCTTCATATTGTATTGTTAGGTAGTCTCTCACTTTTTTTCCAGAAGTTTGTGTTCTTTCTTATCTATTTTTATCATTCTATGACATTAAAGAAGCAGATTATGATTATATTTATCAACTCTATCTGGTTTTATTCTTCTTTATTAATTGGTACTTTAACTTTTTTGTTCTATGTGCCTGTGATTGTATTGCTTACTTGTATTTGTATTACTTATTGGTTGCAAATGTGAATTCTGGAGTCTGATGGCCAGGTGTATATCCCGTGTCTATCATTTGCAAACTCTAAGACTAGGTACACCACCTCATCTTCCTGTACTTCGGTTTCCTCTCTGGAATATGACAGTGAAAACAGGACCCACATCACAGTGGTGTTGTCTGAACTAAGTGAGTTATTCCATGCTCAGAACCATGCCAACCATATCATGACTATTCTACAAATGTCAGTTAATATTATCCACTGTTCTTTTTAAAGCTTCTTGAATTGACTCCTCAATTAATTTATTCCCATTCCTCTTCATTAAACATTTAAAGATGTTATGGCTGAAAACTTTTCTTTTAAGTACAGTTTTGGCTGTATCCTATGTTTTATATTTAGTCCCATCATCGTATCAAGTTTCTAAGAGGTCTATTAGTATAGTTTTAATTTATTCTTTAACCCAGAACTATTTAGGAAAGTACTTTCCCCCATTTTCAAGTAGCTGCTTTATTCTACAACCTTTCTTCCAAACATCCAAAATATCAGTTATTCTCTTAAAAAAATACAAAAATTAGCTAGGTGTGGTGGCGGGCCCCTGTAATTCCAGCTACCCAGGAGACCGAGGCAGGAGAATCACTGGAACCTGGGAGGCAGAGGCTGCAATGAGCCGAGATCATGCCACTGCACTCCAGCCTGGGTGACAGAGCAAGACTGTCTCAAAAAAAAAAAAAAAAAAATCAGTTATTATCTTATTCATCTTTATCCCCTTTGGAGACAGAAGGGGTAAAGATAGCTCATCTCTTGTCTCCTAGTGTCTACCACAATTCCTAGTACAAAACTGATATTCAGTAAATAAATGTTTGGTGAATGAATGAACCAAAAAATCAATATTATCAGTCATAGAAAAAGGAGAAAACATAATCAACTTAATGGTAGATGTAGCTCCTGGCTGATCCCCCAACATTCCAGCAGCATGAATATTTGTCAATCCAACCATTGACAAGGTCACTTTCGGTAGCCTTCCAATTACCCACAGAAATGAATAGTCCATCCCCAGTGAGGCAGAATCAATAAGCCAAGTGAACCCCAGCATGATCTGCAGAGAAGCTGAGAACAGACTTTGAAAAACCTGATGAGTTTCTGGTGCCGGTAATTCCTTTACACAGTGTGTTTCTGAAAAGTTGTGCAAATCTGATTTCCCATTAACTAAAACACTTAGAAGAAAATAGCAGGGCTGCCTATTTAAAGAAATCAAATCCTTTTGTGGCACAAATAAACACCCCCTCATTTCTATTTGGCAAATTCAGAGTAAGATCAGTTTTTGTTTTTTGTTATTTTTTAAAGAAGAGGCAACATTTACTGAGCTGCTGAAAAACTGTACTAGACCCTACTTTCAAACAGGTACCCAGTTAAGAGCCCAGAATCTCCAGATGCTTCAGAGATTATTCAGTAACTCCTTGCTCTACAAAGATTGAAAGCCTGCAGCCCTCTGACCCCAGTCTACAGCAAGGTTTTACTAGAGCTACACAATGGGGTCTGAAACTCAAATGCTTAGGGGCCAGGTGAGCAATGAAAATGTCTGAAAGCCAGACAGGGGACTGCACGCTTGACCTGTTTAAAAGGGGAAATTGCTACTCAGCTCCAGCAGAGAATGACAAAGATGTCTCAGGCTCTATCCACTCCCCACCCTCCCTTATTACAGGCAAGATCAGAAAGGTCACTTGCAGCCGAGTGCAGTGGCTCACACCTATTAATCCTAACACTTTGGGAGGTCGAGGCAGGAGGATTGCTTGAGCCCAGGAGTTCAAGACCATACTGGGCAACACGGCAAGACTCCCTCTCCAAAAACTTTTAAAAATTAGCCGGGCGTGGTGGTGTGCACCTGTGGTCCCAGCTACTTGGGAAGCTGAGGTGGGGGGGATTGCTTGAACCTGGGAGGCTGGGAAGTCAAAGCTGCAGTGAGCTGTGTTGGTACCACTGCACTCCAGCCTGGGCAACAGAGGGAGACCCTGACTCAAAAAAAAAATAAGATAAAGAAAAGGAAAGAAAAGAAAACAAGAAAGGCCACCCGCCAGCTGTATAGGCAGAACAATGTTCCTACTCCTGACCCCCAACCCCCTTCCACCACCACCAGATATCCATGTCCTAATCCTGGGACATGTGAATGTATTACTTACACAACAAAATTGACTTTGCAGATGTGATTAAATTAAGCATCTTGAGAAAAGGGGTTATACTAGAATATCTGGATGAGCCCAATGTGATCACTGGGGTCTTTACAGGAGGGAGGGAAAAGAGTCGGAGTCAGAGGATAAGACATGATGATGGAAGCAGAGGTTGGAGTCATGCCATTTCTGGAAGGGAACGCAAGCCAAGGAATGTGGGTGGCCTCTAGAAAAGGTAAGAAACAGATTGTCCCTTAGAGCCTCCAGAAGGAATGCAGCCTGCTGACACCTCGATTTCAGCCCCGGAAGACCTGCTATTCAGAATGTTGACATCTGGAAGTATAAGATCATAAATGTGTGCCATTTTAGACCAGGAAATTTGTGGTAATTTGTTACAGCAGCAATAACAAACACTAGATCAGCGAGGATAAGAAATGCCTGGTTAATCCCAGATGGAAGGAGTAGACTGTAGCCAAAAGCTCGGTTGACAGGGGCCCTCTTGGAGGTTTCTGCTCCAGGAAAAGCACTGAGATCTCAACTCTGCTTCACACTGCATTTCACCCCTAACTCCCAAATTTTAGTGGTTTACTCCAACCACTAAAATTTACTCATTGCATTTCAAAGAGGACTAAATTAAATCATCAAAAGATATATATATATTTTTTCTGTTTGGAGTTGATTCCCCTCTTGTACACAATTCTTCCTGGGGTCTATAGTGGAAAACTGACATTCTTAGGAAGCAACCTTTGCCCTTAAATCCGTGTCAATCTGGGATAGAAATTATAGCACTAGTTGCAGATATCTGTGGTGGGAAAAGAAATGAGAAGCCCATCACCTACAGGAATTACAGGCTAAGTTTCTGGAAACAGGTGGACCTTGGTTTGAATGCTCATTTTACCAACTATAAGCTGAAGGACATTAGCTCAGTGTCTCCACCTCTCTGAGCCTTATTTTATAATAGTACCTACTTAAATAAGGTTGTGCAGCTCAAATAAGACAACACATGCAAACTGCTTGGTGGAAAAGGGCATTGGAGTTGGAGCCAATGGCATGCAGATTTTGCTCTACAGCTGCTGGGAGAACTCCTCTTTCCTCCTAGGTCAAAGCTGACCCACAGGCTTATCCGCATTAAACTCTGCCAGTGCCCAAGATGAAGTGGGGTTCCCCCAGGCAATTTCCTGAATTGTTTCCATGATCAAAGACAGAAAGTTCCGGTCACCATGTCTGCCCAATGGCTGGTCTCACTAGCACTAAGAGGAGTGACTCACAGGGTCATGCAGGTCATGCTATTGAGTTTGCAAAGGGCTTTCACACCCGTGCTTAACCTGAGCCTCATCACAGTCCTGTGAGGAAGGTGCTATGATTCTCATTATATCTTTTATAGAGACAAAGTCTTGCTCTGTTGCCCAGGCTGGAGCGCAATGGTGCAATCACAGCTCACCGCAGCCGCAAACTCCTGGGCTCAAGTGATCCTCTGGCCTCAGCCTCCTGAGTAGAGGGGACTACAGGCATGCATCACCATGCCTGGCTAATTTTTTAAGTTTTTTTCTAGAGACAGGATCTCACTATGTTGCCCAGGCTAGTTTCAAACTCCTGACCTCAAGCAATCCTCCTGTCTTGGGTCCTCATTATATCAACAGGGACACCGATGCTTGGAGAGAAGTGATTTGCCCAAGGTTGTTCAGCTAGTCCGTTTTAACACTTGTATTTGAAACCAGTTTGTCTTCCTCTAGAGCCCACACCCTCAACTCACACAGTGCAGTTACATGTGTGTTTGTCATTCATCTCACTGTTCCAGGAGAAAGCCTCCCCCGCTCTCCTCACCCCCGCCATTCAGTCAGTTGCTAAATCCCACTGATTCTTCCTTCGCAACACCTTTCATGCCATATCTTCCTGTACATGCCCCCCTGACTCCCACAGCCTGTGATTCCCCCACAGGCATGGAATTTTACAATAAAGCTTTAACTGATGTCCACAAAGATTGTAGTCGCCTTGTTATCTCATCCCTATGAACCTAAGTTTCCATAACCACAAAGGATCTAAGTCCACCGACGGCACATGAGTGCTACAAAATCTAAATGAGATGTCACGTGTGGATGCACAGCACCAGGGGACGGCACAAGGTATATTCTCAATGAAGGTTCATTTATTTCCTTCCAGGATGGAGGGATTTGTGGTACAAGCTCTGCAGCTGAGCTGCCTGGATTCTACAGCATGTGCCACTGTTGATTAGCTGTGTGACCCTGAATATGCCCATTGTCTTTGCTGTGTCTCATTTTCTAGTCTATAAAATAGGGACAATGATAGTACTTTCCTCATAGAGTTGTTATGAGGAATAAGTGAGTTATCTCAGCACAGTGTGTGGACACAGGAAGTGCCTAATAGATGCTAAGAAGTGTCAATACTATCCCTACCTACTTCCGCCCACCCCATGTGGCCTGTACACTCCTGGAAAAATCACCTTCTGCAGATTCAGCTTTGATATTATTTCCCTGCTCCAACATATCCACTGGCTGTTGCCTAAATCTGCAGTGCCCAGTGTGGTAGCTACCAGCCACATGGAGTTATGTAAAAGTAAATTAATTAAATAAAACCTAAAATGCCAATAAAAATCTTCATTAATGCCAGCTCCTTCTCAAGTACTTGATGCCACGCGCGTCTGGAGACAACATCATTGGATAGCACAGATAAAAGAAATTTCCAGCACCATAGAAAGTCTTATTGGACAGCAGTAGCCTAAAGGTTAGAGTTCCAAATGCTTAGCCTGGCATCCACCCACAGTATACTCATTGTCTAACTTGACTCTCATCTCTTGTCACTCCACTGCCCCACACTCCGGCCAGGAGGGATAACTCCATTTCCATGATGTATTTTACACTTCCCTATTGTGCACATTTTTTCCACAAACAAATCAATACCCACAGCCTATTCCATGCAATCCACAAATGAAACTTAAAGCAGAGGAGCTTGGTTTTCCAGCCAGCAGAAGGAGGGCCAGATTGGTATAGAAATGGCACATTCCACAGGACAATTCAGCTCAGTATCCCTGTGGGACAGATGACATTCACTCATCCTACCTACCTTAACACAGCAGTGACAAACGCAAATGCCTGTAGAGGCTAGGCCTGTGACTGAGTGATGCAAGGCTGGTGTGACACAGAAGGGAAGGGATATGGGGAGACTGGGCTGAACTGAAGGGCATATGCCCTTCCAAGGGACACTCAGCTCTAGCCAGCAGTGGCCCTGGGTTCACTGGTCCAGAGTCGTGAAATAGGATTTTTTTAAACAGCTCTGTACAGGCCATCCAAATACATCTAAGTGCTGCCAGTTTACAAGCTCCCTTAGCTGGTCATTCGGCCTCAGATATTTCCAGCTTGGTTGTATGAATTTCTGTGTTAAAATATCCCCAATCTTAGAATGGAAATAAGACCACCAATTTCGGCCAGGCACGGTGGCACAAGCCTGTAATCCCAGCACTTTGGGAGGCCAAGATGGATGGATCACGAGGTCAGGAGATCGATACCATCCTAGTTAACACAGTGAAACCCCGTCTCTACTAAAAAAATACAAAAAAACTAGCTGGGCGAGGTGGCAGGCGCCTGCAGTCCCAGCTACTCGGGAGGCTGAGGCAGGAGAATGGCGGGAACCCGGGAGGCGGAGCTTGCAGTGAGCTGAGATCTGGCCACTGCACTCCAGCCTGGGTGACACAGCAAGACTCTGTCTCAAAAAAAAAAAAGACCACCAATTTCACATACGGTTGTGAAGGTAAAATCAGATTCACGTGCCTATCACGTGCCTGGTTTATATCTAATTCTTACTAAAAATATGAATGAATGAATGAATGAATGAATGAATGAATGAATGGGCTCTTCTGGTCTCTCCCACACTCAGAAATCACTCATTGCAGCTGAGTAGAAGAGGGCAAGCAGAGACCATGGGCAGGGAGATGGTTTGTGAATCTGTGGGCAGCCGGCCCCAACACAGACAAGCTGTAAGAGGTCAGGGGTCATCTTACAGCCCTGCCTGGTCAGCTTTAAGTACACAGTGAGCATTTATGCTTCTGTCTTCAAAATTCCAACATTACAAATGAGTATACAGTTGAGAATCACCGCTGTACTTCCTCATCAGAGAGAACTGTTCTTTCCAGTCTCCTGTGTATCCTTCTAGAGACATTCTCTGTATGTGCGACCACATGTGTGAGGCTATCTGTAGGTATGGACTGAGATATTCCCTATCTCATTTTTCTTTTTTCATCTAGGTCCCTGCTGTTTTGCCCATATACAATTCTACAGCACTGGTTCTCAGTCCTGGCTTCCCAGGGGTCACCCAGGGAGCTTTTAAAATGAAAAGTGCTCAGGTCCCACTCCCAGAGATTCTGATTTAATGGGGCTGTGGGAAGAGGGAGGTAGGCAGGCATCAGTACATTTAAAAAGCTCCTGAGTGATTCAAATGTGCTTGGGAAAGCTGACCACTGCTACTCCGAATGCACCTCCACCACCTGCTTTTCCCCACACTAACATATCTGGGAGGGTCTGTTCCATCTCCATATGTAGAGAATGACCCCGTTCTGTTTGCACAACTGCATCTGCTCCACCATATAGGGGCCTTCCTTTAATTTGCCCAGTCTTATGGGAAACTCTTAAAGTTCTGATTATGATTATTTCTTCCTGGAAGAGGAGAGGAAGAAATAGCAAGCTTCATTTGCTTATTCACAGCCCAGCACTAAAGAGGAAAAACAAAGGAAAGAGCAATAACCTTGCAGTGGTCAGCAACTGCGGGAAAAGACTGTTTTCCTTTCTAATGTTACCACATTTGTTTAACTAAGCAGTTGAGCCCACAAGAGGAAAAGCATAGGCCTGAGAAGTAAATAAATCCACCAGAAGAAAGCTGTCCCCTACCCTTCCTTCTGCAGTAACAACCCTGGGAGAGCCAGACCCTGAGCAGAACACCTGCTGGGGACATCCTGCCTGTTTGGGTGGCACGTGGAGACTGTCCTTGACCCCATGACTTCCCGTTTTTGATCAGGCCCCCAAAGATGCAGACAGCAGGACACAATGCCATGGTCTAAGGGGATGACACATCAACATCTCTTCACTCGCCAGCCATATCCGGCCCTAGATTGCTCAGACCAGCAGCAGGCCTAAGCCCAAAACCAAATGTGGTGGCATGTCTTGTTTCTGCCTGACAGCATCCATCCTCCATGCTTCTCCTGTGAGGGATCGCTCTTCACTGGCTCACTGTGTGGGCCGCTAAGGCTGCCCTCATCCTCTGGCTCTAAGGGTGGACATGGGACCTGGGCCACAGTGGAGATTCAGGCATGGACATGTGACTCAGGACACCCAAAGAGAATCAACTTCAGGACTTTTGCTGGAATTATTAGGAAAGAGGGTTTATTTTCCAGCAGAGTTGTTAAACTGGTAGGGAATAAATTTGCATCTGCCATCCTTTTTTTGGGGGGGCGGTCCCTGCTGTTTTGCTCATATACAATTCTACAGCACTGGTTCTCAGTCCTGGCTCCCCAGGAGTCACCCAGGGAGCTTTTAAAATGAAAAGTGCTCATTCACTCATCCTGCCTACCTTAACACAGCGGTGACAAACGCAAATGCCTTTTTTGAAACCGAATCTCACTCTGTCACCCAAGGTGGAGTGCAACGGTGCGATTGTGGCTCACTGCAACCTCGAACACCTGGATTCATACCACTCCCACCTTAACATCCCTAGTAGCTACTACAGGGGCACACCACCACACCTGAATTTTTTCTTTTGTAGAGATGGGGTCTCGCTAGGTTAACCAGGCTGGTTTCGAACTCCTGGCCTCAAGTGATCCTCCTGCCTCAGCCTCCCAAAGTGCTGCATCTGCCATCTTTATCATCACTAAGGAAAAGCTTTTTTGAGAATGAAGCCAACACAGAGAAAAGCAGAGCCAAGAGATGCCCCATGACCATACTGGAGCACCTAAATCCAGCCAGACCTGAAGAACTTTCAACTTCTCTATATAAGCCAATAAATGCCTCTTTACCTAAACCAACTTGAAATGGGTTTTTGTCTCTTGTGACCAAAGGAGTCCTGACTAACAAACCGAAGGTAAGAAGTTGAAAGGTAGGCCATGGGGGCCCTTATTTCTCTTGTGCTTCATACATTCAAACAAAAAGTAAGCCTTTTGTTTTTTATTTAGGAGCTCGGTGTTATGAGCATTCAACTCCATCAGTCCATATTGGTGAATTCAGGAAAGTTGGGATATAGAGTTTCATCCTTCCCTTCATTCCTCTAGATATTGCAGCCCACAATGAAGACATATGCACCTAGGAGTTTACTCAAGTGAGAGAAAGTACCAGGAACTATGAGGTTTGACAGGTCTACTGTGCCCATGAGTGTCTGTTACTTGGGCATCTTCTTGGTAAGTGCTTTTAGGATGGGTCAATCTTGCTGATGTAACAGAGATTTAGACCCTTTGCCACTACCAGCATCCTACCCTTGTTGGTAAAGGAGAGGCCACAGAGCCACAATCTGCACCCTTTCTTGATGTGACAAGGAGTGACAGCCACCAAATTTTGCCTCCTGAGGTGCCACAATCTCTGGGCTACCTTGAAGCCCAGAGACAAATGCATGTCAATCCCAGGCCCCCAACTCACTCTAAAAAAAGCAAATGGAAAAAGCCATTTCCCCAGCCAGGAAAAACACTAGCAACAATTCTGCAAGGAGGGGTGACTTGCTAAGTGAATATTGCAAAAATCACTGAATCATTGCACCATGAAGACTACAAAAAATGTCGTTGATTTTGCCTGTCCAGCATTCACTCCCTCTTCTCTGGTAGCTGGAATGTTGCTTTTCCTTTGGGAAGCCATCCTTTCTCCATGGTATGCAGTCCTGATGGGGCTGCCAATCGAGGTGCTCGGCTTTCCCCTTGCACATGACTGAATCTCGCAACATTGGGGAATCACACTGTTCTCCCTGGGATTTGATTCTTGGGCAAAGAAACGCATGCACAGAAAACAGCTGGAGCTGATTCATCCTGATGGTGCCACCCTGTGAAGGTCATCCATTAGCTCCTGCCACCCAGATCCCCAGAGTCACCCTGGGCCCTGTACTTTCTAAGGCTCAGCACTGCTCTTGTGCCACCCCATAATATTTCCAGTTTTTTTCCCCCTTTAGATAACTACAGTTTATTTGTGTGCTTACAAATGACAAAAGAACCTGAACCAATTCAGACACCTGATCTCACCCCAGATTGATGCAAATATCTTTTCCATGACATTCCCGAAGGATGGTCACCAAGTAGCTCCCCGCACACTTCCAGGATGAGGGGCTCTCTGCCTACTAAGGACAGCTCTGACATTAGAGTTCTTCAACTGTGCAGGAGTTGGCCGGCCTCCCAGTGAGTCCTGATCCTGCCCTCTGTGGCCCCTTCCTCCTCTCATTGGCTCCTCCTCCTGTTCTCCAGCCCTTCCCTATCCTGGAGGAAGTTCTCGAGGCTCTGTCCTAGGTGCTGATCTCTATCCTGTGGACGCTCTCTCACTGAGGCATCTGGTCAATCCAAGGGACTTCAGGAATTCTATTCCTGCTGGTACCTCTCAGTCCTGTGCTCCTCCCTGAGCCCCACACCTCTCTGTCCACCTGTCTCCTCAGCACCACCATTCAGATGAGCAGAACATGCACCAAGCCAAGTTCTCATTCTTCTGCCTCATTTCTCAGGATATGCCTGCATCCCTCACCCTGGGACTCACCCTTCTCTCCTCCCTCACCACTACCACCAGTCCAGTCTAGCCTCTAATTATCACCCAAAACTAGCCCACTGCCCTGAGCAAAAATAAATATATATATATATATATATATATATATATATATATATGGAGACCTCATATGTCTGGTCTCTGACACTTGATTCTTGTTTAACTCCTATCATCCTTCAGATATCAGATTAAATATCATTTCCAGCTGGGCAGCGTGGCTTACACCTGTAATCCCAGCACTTTGGGAGGCCAAGAATGGTGAATTGCTTGAGCCCAGGAGTTTGAGACCAGCCTGAGCAACACAGCAAAACCCCATCTCTACAAAAAACACAAAACATTAGCAGGGCAAGATGGGGCACCCCTGTACCCAGGTAGCTGGGGTGGGAGGATCACTTGAACCCAGGAGGCTGAAGCTGCAGTGAGCTGTGATCATGCCACTGCACTCCAGTCTGGGCAACAGAATGAGACCCTGTCTCAAAAAAAGAAAAAAATACATTATTTTCTTGGGGATTAAATATCACTTCTGTCCTGACTTCCCAATCTAGGTTTAACACGCTCCCTGTATGTTCCCATTTGACTTAATGTCTCCAAGCCACTCTGTTATTTTTAACCATAAAATGGGAATAAGAAGAGTACCTACTCATGTAGTTGCTGGGATTAAATGTGACAACACATTAAAAACACTAAAAGAGGTTGGGCACGGTGGCTCACACCTGTAATCCCAGCACTTTGAGAGGCTGAGGCAGGTGATCACCTGAGGTCAGGAGTTAGAAACCAGCCTGGCTGGCCAGGCAGAGTGTCTCATGCCTGTAATCCCAGCACTTTGAAAGGCCAAGGCAGGCGGATCACAAGGTCAGGAGATCAAGACCATCCTGGCTAACACGGTGAAACCCTGTCTCTACTAAAAATACAAAAAAATTAGCCGGGCACGGTGGCGGGTGCCTGTAGTCCCAGCTACTCGGGAGACTGAGGCAGGAGAACGGCACGAACCCTGGAGGCAGAGCTTGCAGTGAGCCGAGATTGCACCACTGCACTCCAGCCTGGGCAACACAGTGAGACTCCATCTCAAAAAAAAAAAAAAAAAGAAGAAACCAGCCTGGCCAACATGGTGAAACCCCCATCTCTACTAAAAATACAAAAATCAGCCAGGCGTGGTGGCAGGCGCTTGTAATCCCAGCTACTTGGGAGGCTGAGGCAGGAGAATCGCTTGAACCCAGGAGGTGGAAGTTGCACTGAGCCGAGATTGTGCCATTGCACTCTAGCCTGGGCAACAGAGTGAGACTCTGTCTCAATAAAAATAAAAATTAAAAAGATTTTAATTTGACTTAACATCTCCAAGTCACTTTACTATTTTCAACCATAAAATGAGAATAAAAAGAGTACCTACTCATGGAGTTGCTAGGATTAAATGTGACAACACATTAAAAACACTAAAAGAAAAAATTAAACCTTAACACCATAACAGGCACTAGTTCATCATAAATATTAGCTATTGCTACTGTTGTTGCAAATAACAAAAATATCTTTCCCTCACAGACTGTTAACTCCATTAAATCAGAAGAGCCACATGTTTGGTTCACTATTGTCTTCCTAACACTGACACATAACAGGAGCTCAGTGTTTAATTGACTGATTGGTTGTGATTTAAAGCTCACGACTGTAGACCATACTCTCCCTCACTTTTCTCCCTGATGTCTCCCCTTCACCAGGCTAAACGTTTTCATTTCCTCCCGATACATTTTTGTTATATAAGACAAAACCTTCTCACCATCACACTAGATGCCGTTAGGCAAGGTAAACTCATAGCAAAAAGGCCTTTGTATGGGAGACTTTCCATTTGCTTTCTTTTTTATTTAAATAAGATAGAGAAGGGGAAAACCTAAGTACAGGAAAAAATTAAAAACTGAAAGGAACGAGATAAAAGGTGGATGGTGATGGTTGTCTCTAGTCAAAAGGACTTTCAGGCTTTCTTTTTCTTTTTACAATTTTGCATTATCTGGTATTTTAATATAATAAAGCAAATACACATTTTCATATACCTGAACTTCATGAGGCATACTTAAAACAAGAAAATACAAATGTATTATACCCATGTACCACCAAAATGGAGATAACAGAGCATGGGCACCACCCAAAAAGTTTCCCTGTACGCACCCCCAGCCTGTGGTAGACACTGATCTACTTTCCGTTACTTTAGATTAATGGCCTCGTACAGTATGCACTATTTTGTGTCTGCCTTCTTTCACTTAAAATAATGTTTTTGAGACTCACGCATGCACATGTCTGTATTAGCAGTTAGTTCATCTTTACTGCTGAATAATATTCCATTATATAATTATTCCAAGTTTGCTTATCCATTCATCTACTGATCAATATTCTGTCTTTTTTTCACATTATCTGGTTATTATGAATAAAGCTGCTATGAGCATTCATTTATAAGTCTTCATTTATTCATTCATTTTTTTGTGTGGGCATACACTTTAATTCCTCTTGGATAAATACCTAGGAGTGGAATTGCTGTATCATACTGTAACTCTATGTTTAACTTAATAAGAAACTGCCATTGTTTCCAAAGTGGTTGGATCTTTTTTTTTTTTTTAAGGAAAACAATCCAACGCATTATCTTATAATATGTTTTGCATTCTAGATGTTCAATTAAAGACACTTAACTGTGGAAAACTGTTCTGTACCTAGAGCTAAAGGTACAGTCCCATGAAATGATGTAACAGGGGCGAGTAAGAGAGGAAACCCTGAGAGAGGGGCCACCTCGCAGGGGCAAGCATCACAGAGCAGGGCCAGAGATGGACAGAGGGAGCTGCAGGTGGAAATACCCCAAACCCTCTCTCCTCCCACCCTCTTGTCTCTTGCTGCCACCTCCCTTTGGCTTAACTCAGACAAAAGTCAACAAGCAAGAGAGTCCAGGAGATACAGTGGTCTACCAGGTAGACCACGGGGGTCTACTTCCTGGGACACAGAGCAGGACAAAGAAGGGAGGAGAATGGTGGTACCAGAGGAGGGACCAAATGGAGAGGAACCATCACACCATCCGTCCTCAAAGGGGAGGAGAGAAGGAGCACATAGCAAACACTCCCAGAGGCCAACACTCGTAAACCAAACCCCAACATGAATCTCTGGTGGCGATCACGATTGCCCACTACACTTACAACATGTACTTCATCCACAGGGAATTTTTCTATTGACAATGGGGCAGTTTTGATTAGAGCTGATCTGTGGAGACAATGATGGTAACTACTGCTGCTGCTTCTAATAGTAATAATACTAAAACAGTAGTGAATACTTCATTGCATATTTACTGTAACTCAAACACATACTAAGAATTTATAGAACTGTCTCATGTATATGTAACCTTCACGACCACAGAAAGCAAGTCTACTATAATCCCCCCACTCCATTTATGCATGAGAAAAACTAAGCCAGAGGCCCAGAAAATCTGCCCATGGACTCCAGAGGTTGGTCAAGCCCTGACCACTACTCTGCACTGCCTCCCTCAGAGGAGAGTCCAGTGACTCAGCCTTCAATCCAGCTCCAGCATTCACCTCCTGTGTTGTTATGGACAAGCCACTCTGCACCTCAGTCACCTGTTTGTGAAATGGCAGTGTTATCTGTTCATCCTCTCCTAGGGACTATTGTGAGAATTTAACACAAGACAGGGGTTCAGCAAACATCTTCTGAGTTGCAGGGGCCCTGTAACACCACGATCTCTAAATCTCTCAACAACCGTGAAAGTGTGATCATGATTCCTTTTAAAGCAAGCATTGGAAAGATTTAACCACTCCCTGAAGAAGAGGGATTTGAACTTAGGTCCACCTGACTCCAAAGTCATATTCTGCCCTTCAGAGAAGAATGGGAAGGATAAACGAAAGTAGAAAAGGTGAGGGTTTGGTGCCTTCACTCTTAGACCCACGTTTTCGCACACAATTCGGTCTGGCTCCAGTATCTGCCTGCACATCAGCACACAAAAGCCTGGAGCTCCCAGGTGGCACCAACCTACTTCACTCTGTCCTTAGGTGCTTCCCCCTGCAGGATCCTGTAGCTCAGAGCCCAGGTGGTGCTCTGGGACAACCGCCCACTCCACTGGCTGCATCCTCTTCTAATCTTGCAGAGTGTATGTACAAATGGGGGTGAAGGAGTGCTACTACCCTTTGTTGCCTTCTTGGAGATGACATTAACCTTGGGCAACTCCACTGATTTCCCAAGAAATCCAGCAAGGTCCAAATACAAACACACAAGCTGCCTGCAGTCTCTCAACTCAGCATTCTTGTCACGTTTTAATACCCTGTCATTCGAGCAACACTCATCCTCCATGCACTTTGAAATCTCTTTTGCTTTAGATGCTGCCAAAAGGTTTCAATTTTTCTGCACTGGCATTGACATGATGTAGAAAGGAACATGTGAGCCATGAGGGCTCAAAAATAGCCTGGAACTTTTCAAGGAAGGGGCCTGTAGTGGGATGACAGGCAAGCTATTCTGCATAACAAAGCACTCTGTCCCTGGAGTCAGGCACAAGCCCACCCTTCCCCACGTACACACACACACACCTATCAATCACTCCCTGAAATATCATATCTGTGGGAGGATGAGAAGATAATGGTATGATCAATGAAGCTCCTGAGAGGCCTGGTGGCATGGACTTCATCCACAGAGAATTGTTGTATTGACAATGGTCAGTTTTGATTGGAGCTGATCCATGGAGATGGTGACGATGATAATGATAATGATGATGATGATGACGATGATGGCAATTACAATAGCTATCATCTATTGATTGTCTACTATGTGTCAGACATTATGTCAGGCTCTTTACATAGATTAACTCATTTTAATCCTCACAGCCCTAAGAGGTAGAAACTACTAACATCCCCATTTTACAGGTGAGAAAATAAGGCATGAAAATTAAGTGACTTGACTGTCAGTGGTAATTGGGGCTGGAACCCCACTCTCAATAGACTCCAATACAGACATGTGCATGAGTCTCAAAAACATTATTTTAAGTGAAAGAAGGCAGACACAAAATAGTGCATACTGTACAAGGCCATTAATCTATAGTAACAGAAAGTAGATCTGTGTCTACCACACTGATAGACTACCACAGTATCTACCTACTTGGTTCTAGGGTCTTTGCTCTTAGCCACTACACATTCACTTTAAACTCCTCATGGAAGACGCAACCACTCCCAGTGGGCCCCACTGCAGGGGAAGGAGGAGAAGGTCTTTTTGTTTTCTGATTTTTGTTTTTCAGACAGGGTTTCACTCTGTCGCCCAGGCTGGAGTGCAGTGGCGTGATCTCAGCTCACTGCAACCTCCACCTCCCAGGTTCAAGCAATTCACTTGCCTCAGCCCCCTGAGTAGCTTGGATTACAGGCACCCACCACCACACCCAGCAAATTTTTGTATTTTTAGTAGAGATAGGGTCTCACCATGGTGGGCAGGCTGGTCTTGAATTCCTGGCCTCAAGAGATCTGCCCACCTGAGAATGTCTCTTGATACTGAAACTGAACCCCTTTCTCAGGACCTTTAGCTTCTAGAAATGGTTTGAAACCCACACCGAATCTCAGCATTTATGAGTACTTAATATTGACCAGGCCCTTCCCTTTGTGAGTACACGAGCCACCCAATAAACTTCTGAGGTCAGTTACCTCATCCTCCTCCACTTTCAAGGTAGGGAAGCTGAGAGTTGCGTGCTGCTTGTTCCTTGTTTCACCTCTTAGATCCATTTTTTTTATCTGATTCTGCTGTGAGCTGAGCCCCAAAAGCTGACCCTTACAGAATTCATCATCTGGTCCTTTTGGTTTCCAGTTGGGTTCAGCCAGTGGGTGAGGCCAACAGACAATGGGAGAGGAGAAGAGAGGCTGAGGTATTTCTTCCTCCTCTTCCTCCCTGCCTTGGTACTGCCATTTGGGAAGCGGTTCATCCCTCCAGGACCATGGCTCCTGCTGGCGATTCCTTCCTTCTTAGCCCCAGCTCTCAATAGACTCCAAACTATTCCCTCTGCTTCCTTCTTCCTCTTTAGAGACGGTAACAGCCTCCTGCTGTTGCAAGGCCGCAGGTGCTTCCACATTCCTTATTTGTAATCTTAACCTTGCCCATGACTCCCTAAATAGTCCTTTCATGAAACTTTCTTCCTTGTAGTCACCTGAGTGGTTTCTATTTCCTGCGGGGTCCTGACAATCTCAGGGGAGGAGGAACTTGTCCACAGTCACACAAGTCAGTAAAGTGCAGATAGGGCAGGTAGGTTTGAACCGAGATTCCATTATCTCAAGCATGCTTCCTTCGGAGCAGAGGGCACCAACTCAAAGACCCACAAAGGCCAGGTCAGTAAGCATAACTGAGTCAGGCAAGTGGGTGAAGCACAACAGGGAGTGGTGGGGCTCGGGGAAAACCAGAGAGACTGCACCCCACTGAGAGGCAACCACACGTAAATTTTAACAAGCATTTCAAAGACACCATAAAAGGCCAGGCTCAGTGGCTCACACCTATAACCCCAACACTTTGGGAAGCCGCGGCAGGTGGACCTCACCTGAGGTCAGGAGTTCAAGGCCAGCCTGGCCAACATGGCAAAACCCTGTCTCTACTAAAAATACAGAAATTAGCCGGGTGCGGTAGCAGGTGGTCCCAGCTACTTGGGAGGCTGAGGCAGGAGAATCGCTTGAACCTGGGAGGTGGAGGTTGCAGTGGGCTGGGGTTGCACCACTGCACTCCAGCCTGGGTGACAGAATGAGACTCCATCTCAAAATAAATAAATAAATAAATAAATAAAAGAAAAAAGAAAAAAGACACCACACAAAAATTTCCAAGGAATTTCACCACTGCCTCTCCAGAAACCTCCTGCTGTTAGGAATTGTTCCTGATAGCATCCTAAACTTCTTTTCTCCTCAATCCCATTCTCAATCCTTCCCACACAAGCTCTTAAATCACTTCTCCACTTTTAAAAGATTCAGGCAACAGAGATCATTAATTTTCTGGCTTCAAAGGCAGCTGTCCTGACCCAATGCATTTTCTCCACATCACCATCACCACCCTATCACCCCCGTGGGTGACTACGAGGAAGCTGCTTCCATCCTTTTGTCATCTGCTGTCAGAGTGCTGGGAACCCAGCCAAGGCCACCATCCAAAAGGAAGGATAAGAGAAGGAATATTCGAACTCACTGCCTGCAGTCTGCAGGGTGGCAGCATCATCTGCTCTGTGGGCAGAAAAAGCCACAATAACCTCCACGCAGGAGAGGGAGGAGGCGCCCTCCACGCCAACGACCTTGAAATCCGACCAGCTGCTGGTTTGCAGGGCAGAGACAGGCCTCCTCCCAGAGCAATTAGAGGAGTGTCTTAAGGCAGGGGCTGCAAACTGGCTCTTGGGTTCACAGCATGTACTGTGCTTTAAAAAAAAAAAGAAAAGAAAAGAAAAGAAATGGAAACTACTGCCAATTCTCAAGCTAGGAATGTTCATGGTTTTTACAAATCCAGGTTTCCGGCTTTTCTTACAGAAAAATCAGAAGTTTTGTCAGCAGTAGGCCCATATTCTAATGCAGCAACAGAGTCATCAGAGCTTAGTCCACTACAACATCAACTCCAAGGGGGCAGGGAATTTTGCCTGGTTCATTCTCTGCTGTGTCCCCAGATGCAGAACAGTGCTTGGCACACAGTAGGTGCTCAGTGTGTATATGATGCATGAATGAGGAATAGTTCCCCTTTCAGACAGCCTTGCACTCTCTAGTTTACAGAAATCCACATCTGGTTCAATTCACTCATGTCAGTTCCCTTCTAGTCTCCTGCAGATGGTCGGGCTTGAGACCCCCAACTTAAACAGATTTAAAGGCAGATGAGACACAATCCTTGCTCCTCTGATACAAATTAGAGGGATTTTAGATATGTGGGGATAATAATAATAATCACTTATAGAGAAGCTATTATGCACTACACTGTTCTAAATATTTTCCACATTTTGGCTCCTTTAATCCTCTCCTTGGCTATGTGGTAGGTCTTATTACTGTTCTTATTGTACAGAACAGGAAACTGAGGCACTGAGAGAGAAGGCACTGAGAGCCTGAAAGAAGCCCCTCCCAGGGCAAAAGATGGAACTGTGACTTCATGGATGGAAGCAGTTACGAACTGGATTCGTTTAACGCATCTTTGACTTAATTCGATGTGAAGCCACTTTGAGCAGATGTTCCGCAAGAAGCCATCTCAGAAGGTGCCTCAAGAGCAGAGTTTTGCTCAACCTCTAGCTTAATGGCCCTCTTACCCCATGGCCCTCTTAGTTTTGCTGTAACGAACGTGTAAAATCACAGATGGTCTCAACCCCAGCTTCATAGATTGAAGTGGCCAAGAGAGAGATCATTCAAACTTGGCTGACCTACTTGGACTCAAGTGACACTGGGGCAGAGCTTTGTGGTGCCACAGCACCAGAAATGAAGCTTCAAGCCCAAGGGTGCCACAAAGCAGCTGAAGCTGGCAGCTGGTGAAGAAGAGAAGCAGGAGCTGAACAAAAGTCAGGCTGCAGGACAGAAAGGAGGCATCAGCCCTGCACTTTGGCAGCTCCCAGAGAAGGCAGGATGGTGGAGCGGACAGCTTAGAAAATACACAAATGACTTCAGCTGGAGCCCCAAGTCTATACTTTCACAGCTATGTTGCATTTTGATGAGGCACTTTCCCTCTACAGGGCTGTTTCCTCATCTCTACAATGGGGCTGATCTAATTTTCATATTTGTTCATAGAAATTAATCATTGATGATATTGATTACTGATTTATACATAATTGATTCCTAACTCATCCATTCATTGCTCAACAAACATGTCCTGAATGTCTATTATGTGCTAGGCACTGCTCCAGATTCAAGAGTAAGTGACGCAATAGCAAAGACAAGAAATCCACCTACATGCCCATCCATGGTGGATGTGATAAAGAAAATGTGCTACGTAAACACCATGGAATACTATGCAGGCTTAAAAAGAATGAAATCATGCCCTTTGCTGCAACATGGACGCAGCTGGAGGCCACTATCCTAAGCGAATTAACACAGAAACAGAAAACCAAATGCTGCATGTTCTCACTTATAAGTGGAAGCCAAACATCAGGCACTCATGACACAAAGAAGGGAACAACAGACACTGAGACCTCTTTGAGGGTGGAGGGTGAGGATCAAAAACTATCAGGTACTATGCTCACTACCTGGGTGATGAAATCATTAGTACACCAAACTCCAGTGACATGCAATTTACCCACGCAACAAACCTGTACATGTACCCCCTGAACCTGAAACTAAAGTTGGAAGAAAAAAAGGAGGTACGTGATAAAAAAAGACTCATGAGACCGGGGTGGTAGCTCACACCTGTAATCCCAGCACTTTGGGAGGCCGAGATTGGTGGATCACTTGAGGTCAGGAATTCAAGACCAGCCTGGCCAACATGATGAAACCCTATCTCTACTAAAAACACAAGAATTACCTGGGCGAGATGACAGGCACCCATAATCCCAGCTACTCAGGAGGCTGAAGCAGGAGAATCACTTGAACCCCAGGAGGCAGAGGCTGCAGTGAGCTGAGATCGCGACACTGCAGTCCAGCCTGGGAGACAGAGTGAGACTCTGTCTCAAAAAAAAAAAAAAAAAAAAAAAAAATTCATGAGGTGTTTGCCGCCTGGAAGTGACAGTACAGAATTCCAGTCCCAGTTTTCTCATCTCTTTATAATACTTACTTTAAAAGGTTATGTGGAGAACTAAATGTGTATTATTTTCAATAAATAAAAAGTCCCAAACATGTATTTAACACTTACCAAGAGCCAGGCAATGTTCTAGACCAGAGGCTGACAAACTTTTTCTTCAAGGATAGGAAACTGGATATTTTATGTTTTGCAGGCCACATGGTCTCTGTCACAACTACTGAATTCCATCCTTGTAGCACAAAAGCAGCCATAGACAAGGCATAAACAAACAGGCACAGCTGTGTTCCCACAAAATTCTGTGTGTACGAATTCAGTCCGTGGATCCACAAGCCACAGTGGACTGAATCCTGTTCTATCTAGATCAGCGCTGCAGAAGAATTTTCTGTGATGATGAAAACGTTCCCCATCTTCACTGCCAGCTACATCAGCCATGAGCACATGTGGCTACTGAGCACTTGAAATGTGGCTACTGTGCGCGATACACTGACTTTTTTCTTTGTTTAACTTTAATTAAAATGTATATCTCAGTAGGCACACATGGCTAGTGGCTACCCTATTGGACTGTGGGGTTATAGATGCTTCATACCTCATTTAATCCCCGCAGCAGCCCTGGAGTATACTAAATGTCTAGCCCTACTACTGTCCACAGTAGACACCCAATAAACCAGAGCCAACCAGAGCTGCTGTCATGACTTGATGACAACGGTGGTGATGGCAATGTTCAAGGCAACAGCGATGCCAAAGGATGGCCCATTCCCACGGCTGGCAAGAAAGAGAAACATCATGTACAGATCAATAACAACTTACCGGAGACAAAATGAGAAAAGAGGAGTTCCTTATGTGGCAGCCCTAGGCGGTCCTTGGAACGTCCCAGGAACAAGCCCCTCACTAACCTTAATGAGGCTTTTCCCTAGGAGGGGCAAGGCCACCCTCATGACATCACACAAGCACACAAGTGCTGGCGACACATCACCTCGACATCTCAGTGACATCAGAGAAGACCACCTCCAGCTACAGGAGGGGTGGCTCCAGTTCCCTGTGGAAACTGCACATCCCACCTGGAGAAGAAGAATGCTCTACCTACTCCTAGTTGATGTGGGGCGAGGGAAACATCAAAGACTCTTTTTGTTAATTTCAAACTTTCAAAAAGAAAGTTTCAGTGATCCATGGAGCACACTCTGTTTCAGGTTCCATTCTTGGCTAATAATAAGAGCTGTCATTTGTTGAGAGTTGATTGTGTGCGAGACACTGGATGAGGTAAAAATACTATTCATAGTGAGTATAATAAATGATCATTGGCACTGATTCAATGCTCATGGTGTTCCAGGCACTGTGCTGAATGCTTTGTAACTGTGATCACCACTTACTCCTCACAAGTGCTCAGTGAGGGAGGAATCTTCATTGTCTCCATTTTAGAGATGAGAAAACGGGTTTGGAGTGGTGAAGAAACTTGCCCACGTGCTCACAGCTCAGGAGACGTGGAGCCTGAATTCAAAGCCTGGTTTATCTCTAGTGGATAAAGAAAATGTGGTATATATACACGATGGAATACTACTCAGCCATAAAATGGAACGGAATAATGGCCTTTGCAGCACCTTGGATGAATTTGGAGGCCAGTGCTCTAAGGAAAGTAACTCAGGACTGGAAAACCAAATACAGTATATTCTCACTTGTAAATGAAGCTAAGCTATGAGGATGCAAAAGCATAAGAGTGATATAATGGACTTTAAGGACTCGGGGGAACGGTGGGAGGGGGTGAAGAATAAAAGACTACATATTGGGTACCATATATACTGTTCCAGTGATGGATGCACCAAAATCTCCGAAATCACCGTGAAAGAACTTATCCATGCAACCAAAAAACCACTTGTTCCCCTAAAACTATCAAAATTAAAATATGATTTAAAAAAAAAAAAAAAAAAAGCCTGATTTGTTAGACATCAGCCCAGACTCAATTGTCAGGCTGGACTGCTGGAGATACAATGGTGAATTACACAGATGTGGCCCTGTCCTTATGGGGAAGGCAGGCAATGGAGCCAGTCATTGGAGTCTGAGTAAGAAGCACCATGGTGAAGGAGATGAAGGCTTAGTAGAGCTCAGGGAAAGAGCATCTAACTCAGGCTTGGCAGAGATGGGTGACCAGGTTAGAGGTCCCCAAAGAAGTGACTTCTGAGCTGATATCTAAATATGACCAGGGGTTCACCAACCCAAGAATATGCTGAAGAGGGTTAACAAAACAAGAAAAAGCATTGCAAAGGTGCATTAAAGGAATCAAAAGAAGCACAATGGGGCTGGAAACTAGGCTGGGGTTGGGAGGGATGAGGGAGAGATGGAAACCCAACTGGCACCACTGACAAAGACAGGGGCGTTAGGGAGAGAAACCAGGTGGGAGGTGGCGAGGGTTGTGGCACACTGAGTTTCAGGTCTGCACGGCACCACCAAATGGAAATGCCTAACTCTCGAGGGTGGGGAAAAGGAGGCTACAACTCAGAAGTGGAGTCAAATCTGGAGGCAGGAGTTTCAGAGTCCTACTCAGGCAGGCGGGAGCGGAAATCATCAGATGATTCACAGAGAAAGAGAAGAGCAGATAAATGAACCCAGAGACGTGGAGTGTGAACATCTGTTGTTTTTGCCTCTCCAGTACCCATCCCCTCATGTGACAGTACTTCAACTTTCCTCTGCGAAATCACCTCTCTCCACTCTCAGTCCTTGTGGAGTGCGGCTCAACTCTAACCTTAGCTCCAAGGGTGACTATGTCGCCCAGCCCAGGAAATGAGGGTACCCCAAATCCAGGAACCCAAAATGTGAAATGCTCCAAAACCCAAAACCTTTTGAGCACTGACATGATGCTCCAAGGAAAGGCTCATTGGAACATTTTGGATTTTAACTTTTCGGATTTGGGATGCTCAATTGGCAAGTAAAATGCAAATGGTTCAAAATCTGAAAAAAAAAAAAATAATCCACACTCAGAAATGCTTCTGGTCCCAAGCATTTTGGATAAGAGATATTCAACCTGTACTACATCTCTGTGGCAACTGTGATTGGTTTAGAAATGTATACACCACCCAACACAGGCCAATGAGAATGAAACCCAAAACTTACAGTGGGACTCTCAGGAAACAAGCAGTCCTATACCGCTGATGTAGTTAAGATACCACTGATGAAGATAAGATTGGACCTGCAAGTTGCTATTGCCTCATTAGTCAAGCACATGCCTGAGAATCAAGCAATTCAGAGGAAAGCTGAATCATGATGGAGAGAAAATCGGATTGCTGAACACCTTGAACACACCTTCCCCGAAGTCACCTATCCTAAGATTCCCAAGTATGTGATCCAATAACTTACTTTTTAAAATGTAAACCAATTTAAGTCAGATTTTCTGTCATTTACTAAACTAAAATACTGGGATACTGGAGGTACCTAAAACTGGGTGGCTAAAGAAAGGAAAAGAAAGATGGGCACAGTGGCTCACTCCTGTAATCCCAGCACTTGGGAGGACGAAGTGGGAGGATCGCTTGAGCCTAGGATTCTGAGGCCAGCCTGCGCAACATAATGAGACCTCATCTCTTAAAAAAATAAAATAAATAAGGCCAGGCGCCGTGGCTCATGCCTGTAATCCCAGCACTTTGGGAGGCTGAGGCGGGCAGATCACGAGGTCAGGAGATCGAGACCATCCTGGCTAACACAGTGAAACCCCGTCTCTACTAAAAATGCAAAAAATTAGCCAGGTGTGGTGGCGGGTGCCTGTAGTCCCAGCTACTTGGGAGGCTGAGGCAGGAGAATGGCATGAACCCGGGAGGCGGACCTTGCAGTGAGCCGAGATCGCACCACTGCACTCCAGCCTGGGCGACTGAGTGAGACTCTGTGTCCAAAGAAAAAAAAAAGAGCAAAAAATCTAGCAAATTTTTTAAAAAAGAAAGAGTTGCCAATTAATGAAAAAGGAAAGAAATAATCAAAGTAGAAGAAGAATCCTATTAGGTGTCACAAAAGGCAAAATGGGGAAGAATTTTAAGAAGGGACATCCATTAGTAGTGACATTGCCACAAAGAGGAGAAAGACAAAAAGGGCTGTTGAATTTAGCTAAGACCTTGGGCAATTATCTTAGTTTGGGATACCCCAGACCCTTAGACAATGATTAAAGTACAAACAGCTTGTATGAGAGGCAATCCCAGAGAGCAGCAGTAGGGAGTGGGGAAGTAAGACAGGGAAGGGAAGGAACCTATAAAGGCAGCGTTTTACTGCGTGTTCTCACTTATAAGTGAGCGCTGAATAATGACAACACACGGACACTTGGTGGTGGGTAACAACACACACTGGGGCATGTCGGAGTGGGGCGGGAGGAGGGAGAGCATCAGAAAGAATAGCTAATGGATGCTGGACTTAATACCTGGGTGATGGGTTGATCTGTGCAGCAAATCACCATGGCACATGTTTACCTATGTAACAACCCCGCACATCCTGCACATGTACCCTAGAACTTAAAATAAAAGTTGAAGGAAAAAAAAAAAAACCCAGACGCAGACATGAAACGACTTCAATCCAAAAACACAAAGTCACCATAGAGTAGGGAAGGAAAGGTGCTGAGAGAAAGCAAAGAAGTAAAAGTGGTCCAAAGATTACATCTCAAGGGTGGGAGGGAAGAGGGGAGGAGAGGGGAAAGTAGAAGTATTCTGAAGATACTACCTTACTGGGATGGGCTAACGCAAGGAGGTAGGGGTATAATAAAGTCTTTTTGTGAAATTAAAAAAAAAAAAAAAAAAAAGGAAGTGTTTGTGAGCTTTTTACCACTCTGGGTAACTGGAGCTTAATTAACAACTCTAGGAGGTGGTTTCCCACAAGTCAATGGTTGAGGGTGGACCCTGGGGGACATTAATCATCTTCTCCTCTCCCCTGCACCATCCCTCCCCTCTCCTCCTGTACTTCCACAGCCTGACATGCCTGTGGACTGAATGGACTACGGCAGAGCAAGCCCTCAGGTGAACAGGTGCAGGTGCTGCCCGTTGGAAGCCAGGCCAGAATGCAATGAAATAGAAGGATGAGGGGACAGAGTAGAGCACCAACAGTGCTACGGCACGTTGCTTCATTTTCCTGCACCTCAGTGTCCTCATCTGCAAAATGGGGGGAAATCACCTAGAACTACCTTGAAGATTAAATGAGAATAAATCATGTCTACACTTAGCCCAGCACCTGCAAGATCATGCCAATAAACACACACTAATATTTTCCCTTTTGGTGACCTTCTGGGGGAGTGATTTCAACACAGAGTTATGGAAAGCAGAACTGGTGAGGAAGTGACACCCGAGATTGCAGGCTGCTCATTTGAGGCAGTACCAAACCCAGGAGACTCCAGCTGGATAAAAGATAATCGCTAATATTCTATTTAAACAGTAAGCAAGTTTGTATCTATTTCTGTGCAAAAGTCCTCGATTTAGCAAGAAGGCTTTCCTGCGAGGCGCTGCCTCTCCACCCCTGCCTTTGTAAAACATCAGAGTCACTCCCACTATAGGAAACAAAGCAGCAACCGTACATTCACCCGGTTTTTCTTTGGTCCTACCCCAATGACACATTAGTGAAAGATTTAGGAAGATCAAATGGAGCCAGGAAGACAGCGTCAGAAATGACCCCCTCCATGGTGTCAGTTTCTCAATGATCAGAGCTCCTCCCTAAAGATTGGCCAGGGTTGACTCTAAAAGAAAAATGGAAAGTGGTCAGGAGAATGACGAATCACCATAACACCTCTGATACACAGCACAGCGCACGGCGAGATTTCAAGCACACTGTTTCTTTCATCCTTGACATAATCCACAGGAGGTAAGGATGTATCTAAGTGAGATTGTTTATTTTGTAATTATTTTAACCAACACTTCCAATACTTACAATGAGCCGGTTGCTTTGCTTTACAAATACTAATTCATTCAATCTTCCTAACAACTATGTGCGGTAGGTACTATCATTATCTACATTTTACAAATGGAGAAATGGAGGTGAAGAAATGTTAGGTAACTTGCCCGAGGTACCTACAGTATTAAGTGTAAAACGAGGATTTGAACGAAGGCAGACTGGGTCTGGCATCTGGCTCGGAACCACCACTACTCTGTTACCTTGAAGGCAGCAGGTGAACTTGAACTCCTCTAGACCCTGGTACTAGGTCAGTCTATTTCTGCAGGCAATGGTAAGGAGGTACTTAAAATAATAATGAGGAGAAGGAGGAGGAATAAGAAGAAAGAGGGGGTGGAAGGGAGTGGGGGAGGAGGAGGAATAAAAGGAGAAAGAAGAGGAGGAGGAGGAAAAGAAGAAGAAATAACAGTAGCCAATAATAGCTAACATATATTGAACATTTCCTAAGTGCCAAGTGCCGTGCTAAGTATAATTTTTAAAAAGGCCTGGCACAGTGGCTCACATCTATAATCCCAGCACCGTGGGAGGCCGAGGCCGGCAGATCACGAGGTCAGGAGTTTGAGACCAGCCTGTCCAATATGGTGACACCTCATCTCTACTAAAAATGCAAAAATTAGCCGGGCGTGTTGGCGGGTGCCTTAGACCCAGCTACTCGGGAGGCTGAGGCAGAAGAATCACTTGAACCCAGGAGGCAGACGTGGCAGTGAGCCAAGATCTCACTGCTGCACTCCCACCTGGGTGACGGAGTGAGTCTCCATCTCAAAAAGTAGGAAGGAAGGAAGGAAGGAAGGAAGGAAGGAAGGAAGGAAGGAAGGAAGGAAGGAAGGAAGGAAGGAGAAGAAGAAGAAGAAGAAGAAGAAGAAGAAGAAGAAGAAGAAGAAGAAGAAGAAGAAGAAGAAGAAGAAGAAGAAGAAGCAGCAGCAGCAGCGGCGGAGGAGGAGGGGGAAGAAGAAGAAGGAGGAGGAGGAGGAGGAGAAGGAAGAAGGAAGAAGGAAGAAGGAAGAAAAAGAAAGGTCAGGTGCGGTGGCTCACACATGTAATCCCAGTACTTTTGGAGGCTGAGGTGGGCAGATCACCTGAGGTCAGGAGTTCAAGACCATCCTGGCCAACATGGTGAAACACTGTCTCTACTAAAAATACAAAAATTAGCCAGGCGTGGTAGGGCACACACCTGTAATCCCAGCTACTCAGGAGGCTGAGGCAGGAGAATCCGTCGAACTTGGGAAGCAGAGGTTGCAGTGAGCCAAGATCACGCCACTGCACTCCAGCCTGGGCAAGAGTGAGATTCCATCTCAAATAATAATAGAACAACATAATAACAATTAATAACACATAATAATAACAGTCTTCACATTAATGCTAGGAAGCGGTGCCATTTCATTTCATCACTGTTTTTCAGATGAGGAAACTGAGGCATAGAGCTGTGTGAGGTTATTGAGCTAGGAAGTCACAGCGATTCGCAATCCCTGAAGGTGCAGAACAAAGGAACTGTGAGTTTACAGAAAGCGAGGGCACACACTCAGTTTCAACAACCACAGTACCCTGGTGATGGCCATATGAAGGGAAAAGTACAAAGGGGTGTCTTTTTTGGGGGGTTGATTCAGAGGGTGGTACAAATACTAAGGTGAGGGGTGGGGAGCAGGGGCTTGGCTAAAAATCTACAGGAACAGATGAAAGACTCAGACTTCAAGGGGGCAAAAAAGGCGGATGCTTCATGTGGGAATAAGAGCACTGGCCCCCAGTAAACACTGGAGCTTGTGGCGGAAGCTCCTGTTTTGATGGCATGTTTTCATTGTCCTCTCTCCTGGGACACCTGAGGCTTTGGGTGGGTACTCAACTTTCTCAAAACAACAAAAAATAAAGAGGCAGAAAACAACATTTCCTTCCCTTTTTCTTTACCCTTCCAGAGCTTACAAGGTTTATGGGCTACACATTTGCTAGTTTACCACACGTGCACTAGGTCTATCATTCATCCCTATTTAGAATAAACATTGCAGAATCTCAATCCTTAAACAAAAGCTCCCTGACATGTCTTAAAACTTTCTTTTCTTGATTAACTTCAACTTTATTCACACTGGAAACCATTGTACATTATCTACTGGACCTATTTTTAATAGTCTTTCTTATTATATAAGCAATTCACGAATACATTCTCCTCTTAAAAGATTAAGTTATTTTTACATAATTGAAACTGTCTAATCTTTTTCTTTATGGCTTCTAGATTTCCCTCACTCAAGGCTACAGAAGTATGCTCCTAAAATTTCCTCTAATATTCTTTATTTTTGTTTTTACTGTCTATAGCTTACTCTACCTGTAATTTATTTTTGTATGAGTTAGGAATCAAACTCAGCATCCTTCCACATGGCCTCCCAATTATGCCAGCACCATGTATTAAATAAGACATTTTTTTCCTACTGATTCAAAATGTCACCTCTTTAAGCTTCCCTGCATCCCAAGACTTTCAGTCCTCTTTAGGACTCTTGTCTCTTATGCCACAGCTAGAAAAAATTTAGCAATTATTTGAAATGTGTTTCATGGCTTAACAATAGGTATTTTATCTTTTAAAAGATGTTTCCTAAGAGGCACTTTCATGCACTGTTGGTGGGTGCATAAATTGACACAACCTTTTTCAGAGCAATTTAGCAATATCTATTACAACTAAAAGTGTTCGTATCCTTTGCCCTAAACACCCCATTTCTAAAAATTGTTCCATAGAAATCCCTACTACAGTGCCTAAGAGTGTTCGCTGATGCACTGTTCATTATGGAGAAAACCTGGAAATAATCCTAATGCCTATTGCTAATGTTTTAGTCAAATTATAAATATGAACATAAATAATACAGTGGCCATATCATGAAATAGTCTGCAGCCATTTAAAACATAAGGTAGATCTAAATAAGGTATTGATATGGGAAAAAGTGACTAGCCTGGGCAACGTGACAAAATCCCATCTCTACAAAAATAATTTACAAAAATTAGCTGGACGTGGTGGCGTGTGCCTGCAGTCCCAGTTACTCGAGAGTCTGAGGTGGGAGGATTGAGCCCTGGAGGTCGAGGTTGCAGTGAGCCGAGATCACACCACTGCACTTCAGCCTAGATGACAGAGCAAGGCCCTGTCTCAAAAAAAATTATTTAAAAAAGTATATAGGATATGATCTCATTTTCTGTTTATTAGTAATAAAGTCATATTTATAAAATTTCACAGGATAATACACATAAATATTAAGTTTATTGCTTCTATAAGGTGGAGATTTTCAAACTAGGTTACACAGTTATACATCATCACAGGCTTTTATGATAAGTGCTTCTTTTGGTGATTAAAAAAATACAAAGCTGGAATGAGACAACAGCCTATGAATCAAGATGAGTATCTCACATTGAATGAAGAGGAGATGACACAAAAAGTCAGTGCAGGGACAAAGCTCAAATCCAACAGAAAATGCCTTTCTGCTGTGTGGTGGGATCGTGAGACACTTCCAACGGAAGCCCCTGGTCACTCATGGGCAGCTCAGGACAGAAGTGACAAAGGGAGAGGTAAAGGACGCATCCAAGATCTCACCCATGGTGGGAGAAGTAAATGCTTCACCAGTTATCAAGCAGCACATCCTACCCAACATCAAAGAGCCAGACCTGCACCTTCTCTCTCCGTGCACTTTTCTGTTATTATGGACAACCCTAACTGTCAGGGCAGTAACCCCCAGGGGATAGCCTCCCACACTTATGAACACAAGTCCCCAAACGCAGAACACTCAGCTGGGGATGAGGGCAAGTGCGGACACCCCAAAACCATTGAAGGACTTGCCTGGGAAGAACAATGGATTGAAGTTGTCAGAAAGGAAGGCTGGAAATCACAAATTTGGCACACAGGGGCATGGGTATAGTCGGTCGAACGGTCGAAGAAAGAACTGTCGGAAAAGTGAGTCTCAAGCAGGACTGGTTGATACCAAGTGACAATCATAATACACACACGAATGGCTCACATTTATTAACTGCTTCTCTTCATCCTTTGCCTGGCTGTGTGTGTGTGTGTGTGTGTGTGTGTGTGTGTTTGAGACAGAGGCTCGCTCATCCAGTCTGGAGTGCAGCGGTGCCATCTCAGCTCACTGCAACCTCCACCTCCTGGATTCAACTGATTCTCGTGCCTCAGCCTCCCAAGTAGCTGGGATTACACATACACCTGTGTGTAATTTTTTTTCCTACTGATCCAAAATGTCACCTTTTAATACATTAAGCTCTCCTGCATCCCAAGACCTTTCAGTTCTCTTCAGGACTCCTGTCTCTTATGCCACAGCTAGAAAAATTTTGGCAATTATTTGAAATGTGTTTCATGGGATTACACACTTATGTGTGCGTAATCCTAGCTAATGTTCTGTAGTTTTAGTAGAGACAGGGTTTCACCATGTTGTCCAGACTGTTCTCAAACTCCTGACCCCAAGCCATCCACCCACTTCGGCCTCCCAAAGCGCTGGAATTACAGGCGTGAGCCACTACACCCAGCTCAATTGATTTACTCTTCACAGTAACCCTATGAGATGAGTATTTTATTCCCAGCTTCAGATGGGGAAACTGAGGCATAGAACAGTTAAGAAACCAGCCCAGTATCATGTAGTAGGCAGTGCAGCTAAGCTGAACTAAGCTGTTTGGGCTCTAGTGTCCATGCTGTCCTGTCAACTTAGAATGTGCATGCTCGTCCCTGACAACTCCCAAACTCCTTCACACTTCCTTTACTTCTCAGTCTAAACTAACTCTCATAAATGGAGCCAGTAAGCTCATTCCCAATGGATGAAATGACTGGCCATGGCTCTTGATAGAACATGCCTCCCAGGACAGAAAGTGCACAGAGCCCGAGGAGCCCATCATCCTTTCTGAGGAAGGGTCTTTCTGCAAGAGTTGCTGAGGCTTATGTCTTATGAAACTAACAGAGCTCTGGTGGTCACAAAGATTAGCCAAGGAGACCACCTCTGACACCTCCTTCAGATACCTAGACATCACTAAGTCAGTCTAAGATTGATGCCTTCCCTGGTCAGGTGTGGAGGCTCATGCCTGTAATCCCAGCACTTTGAGAGGTCAAGGCAAGTGGATCACCTGAGTGATCAGGAGTTCAAGACCACCTTGGTCAACATGATGAAACCCCATCTCTACTAGAAATACAAACAATTAGCCAGGCATGGTGGTGGGTGCATATAATCTCAGCTACTCAGAAGGCTGAGGCAGGAGAATTGCTTGAACCTGGGAGGTGGAAGTTGTAGTGAGCTGAGATCACTCCACTACACTCCAGCCTGGGTGACACATGAGACTCTGCCAAAAAGATTGATGCCTTCTCTGTAACGTGCATCACAGTTGACGTCTGACTGCCCTCTTTGATTATATGCTCTTTGGGAGCAGTGACTGGATCTGTCTTATTTATTGCTGTACTCCCACTGTTGTAACTTCAACATACAATACTCAATGAATATGTTGAACGAATGACTAAACAAGTGAATGAATGAATGAATGAGCTCATGCATTATATCTCCTGTTGCAGCCTTCCTTTCCTGCCATGAAGATCTTCACTCATCCACCCACAAATTCCTTGAGACCACAGAAAGAAAATCAAAAGAATCTCAAAAGCTCCAATCGGCAAATGGAAACACCAGCTAAATTAAATGTCATGTCTAACAGGATGAGGAGCTCTCAACAGATAATTCTCAATTAATTAAAGGAGCCCCTGGGTGTGATACCCCGTGCTTTCTCCCCAGCTGCAACAGGAGGATGTCCAGCACTGACTGCAGAGCTGATGCCCGGCTAACCTGGATGGCTTCTCGGGAGCAGCCACTAGGGAAGCCCCACTCAGTAGCCAGATCGTGCACATTTTCAAGAGAAGCTGGAAATTGTTGATGGTTTCTAAATGTCAGCTCCGAAGTCAATATTGGAAAATAAAACCCGAGTAGACAGCTGGTTAGCTTTCTCTGGGGTAAATCGCAGTGAGAGAAACAGCTGAGCAGGGAAGGATCAAGCCCTAGAGAACAGAGTCAGGAGGCTCTACCATTCATTGACTGCATACCTTCAAGCAAATTGCTCAAACACTCTGTGTCTCAGTAAAACAGGGAGGATAACGGCACCTTATTGGGTTGGCATGATGATCAAACACAATAATGCGTGGAGAATGCTCTGGGAAGCACTCTGCACATGGGAAGCAATGAATAACTGCCCTTCTCGGTACAGGTTGACTGGGGACCAAGTGTTTCAGCCTCACCCAACCACATTGTGATTCTAAACCCACGGCACTCACTCCTAAACCTGTCAGTTCAGGCGGCATGGTATCCAAACACTCCCGTAGCTCCTGAGCCAGCTTCCCTCCATCATCCAGACTCATGTGCAATGCATTTCCATGGCAATAACCTGTTCCACAAAAGGTACAGTAAATATTTACTATTTTTTCACACATTTCAGATTATTTGGGTCTAACAATCTAACTGGCACTCTCTACTACTTCAGAAAAATGGCAACAAGAAGCCAAGCCTCCAGAAACAAAACAGAAGTGGCTTCAGCAACAGGGACACCAGGGAACCACGTGGACAACCAAGAACAGCATGTGGCCACAGATAAAGAGATTTCAGGAAGCTCTGCTCACAAGCGCGCCTCCGGGAGCTATTTAACCCCCTCCAGTCGCCCCATCCTCCCAGCAACAAACGCAATACATTGCAATGATTCTAAACACCCCCTCATCTCTTTTAACTCTCTCTCTATGCAGCCCCCAGCACCCACACACATACACAGGTCCTCTGAGAGATTTTTTAAAGCCTTGTTCACACATACACAGAACATGCAACACTAAGAGTTTTAAATGCTAAACCCCTGACGTGCGTGCTCATACACACACAGAGTTTGATAATCAGCAGAGCTTCACTGTGCCTGCTCAGAGAGGGGGAGGCTCTCTTGGAATGAGGGGGGCTTCTCTGCCCAGGGCTTTTGAAATGTCAGCTGAGCCATGGAAGAGCTTGTGATTCACTCCCTGACTCACTCCCATCTCTGCAGCAGACCCCATCTCTGCAGGGAGGGCAGGACAGGGCTTTTTCATTCATTCCCTCATTCAGTCACAAAACCTGTTTTAGATCACGTATACACACAAAAAAATTCATTCAGGCACAAAACTCTGTGCCCAGCCTTGCACTAGTCCCTAGAGAGACAGAGAAGAATAAAATACAGCCCCTGCCCTCAAGTTTCTCACAGTCTGACAGCCAGGGAAACAAACAGGTCACCACCAATCAATGTGATATATCAAGGAGATATACACAAGGTACCTATATCTATTTGGAAGACTGATACATTTGACTGTAGAAATGTGATGTTCCTGAATTACAAAAGAACTCAAAAACCAAAAGAAAAGACATAGGATAGACCAAGGGGATTTATTTTTAGACCATATCACGGATTGGCATCTGAATATATAAAGAGAGTTACTATCAATTAGTTAAAAAAAAAAAAAAAAAAAGACAGGGGACCAGGTGCAGTGGCTCATGCCTGTAATCCCAGCACTTTGGGAGACTAAGGTGGGAGGATGACTTGAGCCCAGGCATTTAAGACCAGCCTGGGTAACATGGCAAAACACTGTCTCTACAAAAAAAAAAAAAATGACTGGCACGGTAGTGTGTGCCTATGGTCCTGTAGTCCCATTTACTAGAGAGGCTAAGGTGGAAGGATCACTTGAGTTGAGGCTGCAGTGAGCTGTGATCATTGCACTGCACCCCAGCCTGGGCTGCAGAGGAAGACCCTGTCTCAAAAAAAAAAAAAAAAAAGCCACTAGAAAAACTGACAAAGTAATACGAAGAGAGAATTTCCAGAGAAAAAAATACAAGTGCCCAAAAAGCATATGCCTAATCTCATGAATATCTGGGAAATGCAAATTAATATAAGATATTTTATCCATTAGACTGGCAAAAATGGAAAAGACTGGTAACTCCCAGTGTTGGCAACCACGTGGGCTGAAAAAGTGAAGGAAGAACGCAGGTCTAGTAGAGCACCCTGGATGCGAGGGAATGGGCACTCAATTGCTCTTGTTATTCATCTTTCCTCCCACGTGCTTTGCACATGACAGTCACTCAGCAACCCTCTGCAGAATTGAGTCAAACAGGAAAAGTAATGCTGCATATCTGAGCTACAGAGGGTTCTTGTTATTCAAATCCCCATCCCTATGGCTCTTCTGGGATACTGGAGATGACTGCCAGCAGGATAACAGGTGTGGGAGCAGGAGCAGGATCCGGGGACAAGGCAGGAACAGGGCTTGTTACCCAGGGACTAGAGTGTGTCCTTGATGCTGGTCACTCTTCCTTTCCTACCAGTGAAGCTTAGGCATTCCACTCCTTCACAGAAAGCAACCTTGCCATGAGAAAAGAAAGACTTATGTGTGATTATTCACTATGGAGAATAAGGAGGAAACAGATCAGGAAACAAGAGGCAAACTAAAGTTTCACTTCCTAAAGTGAAACTGCAAAGAGGCACCAGCCTGAAAGGCAAAACCAAGGCCTAGATAGACAAGAAAGCAGCAGGCCCAAGATGCCACGGACACTAGGAGGCCCCTCCGTTCTACCCAATAATGGAAACAGCCAACATGTGGCTTTACTCTGTGCCAGGCACTGAGCTAAGACCTCAGGTACCTTATCCCTACAGACCTCAGCCTATTTTAAAAGGAACCCAGAGAGGTTAATCAACTTGTCTGAGGCCACACAGCTTGTCCACAGCAGCACTGGGGTTTGAACTTAGGTCTCTCTGACTCCAGAACCCCGTGCTCTTACCCATACTGCTTAGCTTTTAGCTGGCCCAGTGCTGGGAAGTCAGTCCTCCAGGAGGAAGTCCTGCCTGACAATGGGTTGGGACTGGAAGGAGATTTATGCTCCCCATTCTGAGGAAAAGCAGGAGCACCAGTTGGGGAGTGGGAGGACCCAGTGGGTCAGACAGCCCAGAAGAGAGTCACTATTACCATTCAGGGACACACAGAGTCTGGAACCTAGGTGACTTCCAGGCTGAAGAGAGTGTGGGTGTACCCGCCCTCCTCCCCACCCACATCTGGTGCTGCTAGAGGGATCAACAGAAAAAAACAAAAAAACAAAACAAAAAAAAAAACTTCAAATCATAGGGGCTGATGCTGCTGTTGGCAGAAGCAGGAGGAAGTGGGCCACTGGGGAGGCCACATCCGCCCCATGGCGAGGATCCTTGGGTTAGCATGGGCAGCGGGCAATGCAAGGACAGGGAAGGAGGTGGTTTCTGGGCCCAGGTGAGGGAGAAAGGAGAGGCTCTGTGTGTCATCCCAGCCTAAGGCACAGGGAAGAGGTGTGGGTGGCTGGACCCAAGTGGCTCTGGCACTCCTAGATCTCACAGAGATCCCAGCCTACTTGTGAGACCTCAGGCAATTGATTTAAGTTCTCTGGCCTTGGTGTCTTCATCTGTAAAATGGGGATAAGAATGTTATCTTCCTAGGACTGGGTGGAACTACCAACACCTCATCAACTGGTACTTGCCTGGCTTCATGCCCACTGGACCACCCCACTGCCACTCAATTGGAAACTCTCTGGCAGCTTGTCTGGCTAGTTCACTGCTGTATCTCCAGCACCTAGAACTGTCAGTGGCACCGAACGGACACTCAATAAATATTGGTTGAACTGTTAAACAATTCAGTATAGGTGCTCAAAAATACTTGTTGAAGAAAAATAAAGGAGACATAAGAAAGAATAAAACGATAGAAGGTAGAGGAGAAAGAGGGGCAGAAGGGAGGAAGCTGAACCCCCAGTAAAGTTCCAAGACCGTGAGAAGCAGCTGAGGTTGACCTGTTAGCCAAACTGCTTCTCAAAGAGCTCTGCCCAAAATAGTACTAACTAGGTTGTCAGAGTTAATAGAACCAAGCACTGCTTATCACTAGGTGGCTGGGCTTGCGTTTTAGCCAGTTTCTGAGCTTGAGCCAAGGTCTCCTCTCTCTTCCTTATCTAAGGAAGCCCCAGGGGCTGGCTCGCTCTTCCGGCCTTCCTTCCTCCCTTCTTTCCTTTTCTTTCCTTCTTTTCTGTTTTTTTCTTTCTTTTTTTCTCTGGGTTACAATCTCATTCTCTGTCCCTGGCATCCACCCACAGACTCCGGAAGAGTGTAAACATTCTAGTGTTCACCTGTGGTCTCACACAGTGCAACCTCTGGGCCAAAGCTAACTGTTTATGCCTGAAACACTGTCACCAGAACAGTTGCCTCTGATTATCACTCCTCGAAAAAATATGCATTGTCAGTAAAAAACCAACAGGCATGCCCAGCCCAGGTGTGGATCTCATGAAACCCTTTACTACTGACAAGTGATCTGCAAGGACCTTTCCACACCCACAAATCTCTGACAGGAGATGCACGGTGGTTAAGAACGTGTGCTTTGGAACCAGAGGATCTGGACTCAAATCCTGGTTCCTCCACTTGTCAACAGTGGAACCTTGAGCAAGTTAGTTCATCTCTTCTCGCCTCAGTTTCTTCAGTTACAAGAAGAGGATAGTAACACCTACCTGGCTGGGTTACTGTGAGAATTCAATGAGGGCCAGGCACGGTGGCGCACACCTATAATCCCAGCACTTTGGGAGGCCGAGGCAGGTGGATCACTTGAGGTCAGGAGTTTGAGACCAGCTTGGCCAACATGGTGAAACCCTATTAGTCTACACTAAAACTACAAAAATTAGCCAGGGATGGTGGTGGACGCCTGTAATCCCAGCTACTTGGGAGGCTGGGGCAGGAGAATCACTTGAACCTGGGAGGTGGAGGTTGCAGTGAGCCAAGATTTCACCACTGCACTCCAGCCTAGGGCGACAGAGCAAGACTCCACCTCAAAAAGTAAAAAAAGAATTCAATGAGATAAGACACATAAAGTGTTGTAAGCAGTCAAGATTCTTATTTATAAACAAGGAAGCCCACTCTAACCAGTTTAAGCAGGAAAGACTTAATCTTTGGGAGGCCCCGAGAATCCAATTAGGACACCTTTAAACAGCCAGAAGAAGCATCTAGACCACAGGACAGAACCCGCTGCCACTGCTCCAGAGTCCAGATGAGGCAGTCTGCACTACAGATGCTGTGAATATTCAACATTCACAAGGGACAAATCTTGCTAGAAGCCTCGCCACAGCTGACTCTGTAGCCTGGACATACTTAACGCCTCCCTCTCCAGAACAGATCAAACACAGTGGCAGCTGCTTCTAGCCACCAATTCAAAGTCCAGCAAGGACTCACCTGATTGACAGATCCTGGGTCACATGTCTGTGCTCTAGGGGCAAGGGAGGTTGGGCGAGTGGGTTTCTGAGTTGTACATTAAAGAGACATGGGTTTATGAGGTGGCAAATTCACAAACATTTTTTTAAAAGTGGTTCTAGTGTGTGTGGCCAGAAAGAATGACAAATGTCTCCCATTAGCTCTTGGCACAGTGCCTGGCTCATATATGCCCAATGAGTAGCCATCCCCTGGAGATGTCATTTAGGTCCCAAAGCAAGAAGGTTCCTGTGCCCCAGTCATTCTTCATCTCTCTGGGCCACGCTGTTACTATTCCAAAAGGTTTGGATTAAACCCTTCCCTTTACCCCTCCTAACTCTTGTCCTGACTATATGCATCTAAGTGTCTCTGGAGACCCCCACCGGAGCCCAGAAATAAAGGCAAGTACTGCTTATGGCCTGGCAGGAAAATGCACCAACCAGCTGGTATCACAGATTCACAGAACTTCAGAATGCCTAAACTAGAAAGTGACTCTCTCCTACTGTCTTGTTTTGCAAATCAAGAAACTGAATCTAAAAAGGGGAAAGGACATGACAAAGATTGCCCAGCAAAGTCCTGGAAGGACCAAAACTAAGATCAAGGAGAATGAGGAGAGGGGCTCAGGTTCCAGATCCTCTGCAGCAAACCAGTATTGCACTGAGCAAGATGCCTTTAGCAGGGCTCAGCAGCTGCTCCAAAGGAACCAGTGCAGAACAAGAAGGATACTGTCTCAAGAAGAGCAGTCTTAGAGGTCATGGGAACAGGCAGCAGAGTAAGTTGAAGCTGCAGGACCCCAAAATGCTATGTCAGGATCCCTTAGCCCCTTGCTACTCAA
>NC_045450.1:22290869-22304218 GCF_002776525.5 Piliocolobus tephrosceles | reverse complement strand
GGACCCCAAAATGCTATGTCAGGATCCCTTAGCCCCTTGCTACTCAAAGTGTGATCCACGGGCTGAGCACGGTGGCTCACGTCCATAATGCCAACACTTTGGGAGGCCAAGGCGGGTGGACCATTTGAGGTCAGGAGTTCGAGACCAGCCTGGCCAACATGGTGAAAATCCATCTCTACTAAAAATACAAAAATTAGCCAGCCGTGGTGGCACATGCCTGTAATCCCAGCTACTCAGGAGGCTGAGGCAAGAGAATCACCTAAGCCCAGAAGGTGGAGGTTAGAGTGAGCCAAGATCACACCACAACACTCCAGCCTGGATGACAGTGCAAGACTGTCTCAAAAAAAAAAAAAAAAGACAAAGAAATAATGAAAGAAAAAGTGTGATCCATGGACTAGCAGAATCAGCACCATCCAGCAGCTTGTTAGAAATGCAGGATTCCAGGCCCCTCCCCAGACCTACTGGATCACAGCCTGCATCTTAATTAGATTCACAGGTGATTCTTCTGCACGCTAAAGTTTGAAAAGCCTGTCTTAGTCAGTTCTGGCCTAAAGAGGAATTCAAAAAGATAAAGTTACCCTGCGCAGAATCAGCATTTCTCTGGATACATTGTGTCTGGCACTACGCTAGCTTTTTTACGGACTTAACTCATTAAGTCTTATAAACCCTACAGCCCTGTAAAGTAGACTTTCAGGGTCCAGTTTTACAGGTGAGGAAACTGAGGTTTAGGCAAGAGATACAACTTACCCTTTACCGCTAGGTCTACCTGGTGACTGACAACAGATATGATGGATGACAGACAGCAAGGTACCGGCATCTGTCATCCATCATACCAGCTGTACCTCCATGTGTCACTTCAGGGTACCTGGTGACTCACAACTACTCATTCTTTGGGTGGTCTCTTTAGCAAAGCGGTGCCCCTGAATGAAGCTCCTCTTCGATACTATCCAGGCAGAATTAGCCAGCTCTGTCACTCTCTAATAATCAGAGGTGGCTTGTGTAACTCATCCCTTAACCTCTGACAGTCCAGTGAAGTGAGTAGAGAAGGCACGAATCTTAGAATCCACTCTGCCACTGATTCACTGTATAATAATAGATACATTATTTAACCCCTCTGAGCCTTGGCTTCCCCACCTGTAATGAGGAAATAAATCTTAGGTTTCAGAGTTGCTGCAAGCGTAAAATGAGAGGATGTATGTCATATACATGAAGTCACGCCAGGAGAAAGAAGCATGAGTGTTTCTATTGCCATCAGTCATTGCCCAATACGTATTCCTCCTGGTGGTGTGGTAGGGCCAGCTTATGAGTCAACGGTGTGGATCTCTTTCGTATTCTGTGTTCAATGATGGCACATGTAATTGACCATGGTGAGAGTATTTACACTATGGAAACTGACCAGCGGCAAGCACTGCATACCAGGGTTGTTCATTGTTTGTTTCTTTTGTTGTTGTTGTTGTTGTTGTTGTTGTTGTTGTTTTACCAGAGAGCCAGTTACTAAACATTTATCAGCACACCATTGCTGCTTCTCTCCCTCCCTGATCCTCAAATCAGGACTTTCCACCACTGAGATTCCACAGCTTCTGGCCTGTGACTTCTAGGAAACTGAGAGGTCACTCAGCACCTCCACCCACCCCAAAGAAAGCCCACAGTGTAGGCTCCTCGTTTTCTCATTCAGCCAGTACTTATTGGACCCCTACCGTGGACACACACAGCCTCCCATCCCTCCAGAAGGGCTGCCGACACCCTGCCATCTGCCATCCATCATATCAGAAAAAGCATTTTCACGGCTGTGATAAATGAGGGAAGGAAATTAATAAGAAGTCCCAACGGTGGCAGGGGAAGGATCACACACATCATTTCCATATCATTCCTATGCATGGTAAATTACCTCCTGACAATAGGATCACCTTTCCCTTGGCTCACTCGCACTCACCACACATAGCAGGAATTCAGCAATTCAGCGAGATAAAGACCAGGCCTTTCATGTTCTTATTGCCAGAATTGTCAGGGTGCCCCTGTGGTGTCAAAAAGCTGGGAACTTTGATCGTTGAAATGAAATGGCTACTGTCCCATTCCCCTAGCCCCCTCTCTGTCCTGCAGCCTCTCCATGTCCCTAGAAGTCCCCTTTGGCCCTCAATATCTTCATGCTTCTTGATCTCCGGTCTCTCCCCTGATCCCCCAACAGCCTCCTCTCTGACCTTCTTTCTCTTCCATTTTTGCTCATCGGAACCTCCTTGGCCCCCTCAGTCCCCTCCTCTCTCTGTCCCTCATTCTCTCCCCTCATTATTTCTCAGCCTGCAAAAGCAGAAAGCAAGCACAAAGACCAATCAAATATTCCCTAAAATGCTGACATGAAGCTAGTCGATTCACATGAAATTCAGCAAATCAGCTTTTGGAAGACTGATGACCTAGGGCTGCACCATGACCCAGAACCCCATGAGAGTTTGTGAGTAGGTGATGGAGGAAAATTGAGACCCATCTCCCATCCGCAGACACTGATTCCTTTGTGAGGTTTTTCTTCCAGTCACCCAAAGTAGCAGCAGGAGGGGGACCTGGCTTGAGCAAGGCATGCTCTCTGGGGCCCATCTGCACTCCTAAGTCCTGCCAAGAAGGAATGTTGGCAAAACACAGAGATCATGTGAGATAATTATCCCCATAAGTAGTGTTAGATTCTTGGGCCATGGAGACCTTAGCTTTCCCATAGGGGCTAAAATGCCCTAACATTTGACTTTGATGACTCAAGCATTTGTCATTCTGACTCCCACAGCAGGGTGAATAAAAAAAAAAAAAAAAAAAAAACTAAAGATTTAACTTAAAAAAGTTTAACAAGTTAATTTTCTAAATTTAAAATGTTTCAGAAAGAAACACAACCTACAGAAGGATAATTTTAAGCTATATTAAAGCTCAAAGATGACATCATGGAATTCTAATTATATAGACTTTGAGGCAATGGAGTCAAATAACCTTTCTGGATACAGTTATAAATTTTTCACAATATGCAGATACTATGTTAGTATCACATCTTACGGATACACTAAAAGTCCCTCTCATAGATTATTTGGAAAAGTGAAAATAAAAGCACCCTTTATTCTGAGACCTCAGGCAATACTAGAGCTTTTCAGTTTCCGCGTTGACTCTGAACTTCTCTCCTAAAATGAGATTATTTCTAACAGCATATATGAAGATGAGACTTGAAACCAGACCAAACCAATCATGAGCTTAAAAGTCCATAAGGAACCAAGCCCTTAGCTCTCTACAAAATGCCAGGAGCACTTGAGGCAAAGTCCAGGGACCTGGTGCCTTCCCCATGTGATCTTTTCCCCTCTATGTTGTTATGAGAAAAAAATGAATCAATTCATTAACAAGATCTTAGAACAGGCCTGACACATAATAAGCCCACAATAAAGGTTAGGCTTGATGGTACTTGTGAAACAAAGCACTGCACTCCTATCTGCCTAGGCAGTTCACGCTTGTTGCTATTTCATGCAAGTATTGTGTGATTTTAAAAAAATTAAATCATTCGACTCAACCACTTTTCCTATGTAAAATGCATTGCCTTTACATTTGTACAGGTGCAGAGTCTGTATATTATATGAGCTAATAATAAACAGAATGTATATTTATATGTATGTGTAACATAGTTAAATAAGATACAGTCACACATGTAGTCTTTAAAAAGACAGAGGGGGAGAGAGTCTCACTCTATCACCCAGGCTGAAATGTAGTGGCACAATCATGGCTCATTGCAACCTCCACCTCCTGGGCTCCAGTGATCCTCCAGCCTCAGCCTCCCAAGTAGCTGAGACTGCAAGTGTATGTCAACTAGCCCAGTTAGTATTGTTTAACTTTTTTTGTAGAGATGGGGTCTTGCTATGTTGCCCACGTTGGTCTTGAACTCCTGACCTCAAGTGATCTTCCCATCTCAGCCTCCCAAAGCACCAGGATTACAGGCATAAGCCACTGTGCCTGGCCACACATATGTAACCTTTACAACAACACCCTAAGGTAGATGATCATTTTTCTCCTTTTATAGTGGAGAACACTCTGAAGCTTCAGAGGTTGACTGAATTTTCCATGCAACAAGGCTGGTGGATGACAGAGCAAAGATTGGAAGGGCAACGGTTCTGCCACCCCTGTCCATGGCATTGCCTCTTGTTTCTGAAGTCCCTCTTTCCTGGGTTTTATTTCTACACTCCTATTCCTAGAGTTGCTCTGGATGCTGTGGGCAGCGGTGCGGGGAAGAACAAGATAGAAGAGACAATCGCTGCCCCTCAAGAGACAATAATTGTGAATAATTCATTTGTCTCCTTTCCTGAAATGAGAGCAAAGTTGAGAAACAGGCAGAAGTTGAACCAGACTAGGGACAGATGTTAAGATGCCTCAAACTCTGTGACCCAATGCTTAGTTTCCAAAAAGGAGTTTAAGGCTAGGCTTTCTGATGTTTTCAAAGAGTCAAGGGAGCTAGCCAAGCATAAGAAGGCAGCAGAAAGGTAACTAACTTTTAACAAGCAGTTGTTGACATGCTTTCATATGTTTCATCCAATCATATTTACTGCTACAAGACCCTAGGAGAAAGGTTTAATTATCCTCAGTATGCAGGCAAGGCAACAAAGGCTCAAAGAAGTGGAGTAAGTGCTTGAAGTAAACAAAATTAGAAAAGAAGACAAAAATAAAATTTGAATCAAGCTGCTATCCATATCCTTTCCAGAGCTTCTCACTGCCCTCATCAAGCCATTTCTCAAACTCCAAAGCTCCAAGCTCCAGGCTCACATGTCTACGGAAGGAACACACCATTGGTGAGAACCTAACTGTGCAAATGCTAAACATTTTCCCTGAAACACATTATGCCCATGCTCTATCACTTTGTTATGCTCCGACAGCATGGGGATCCGGCATGCCAAGTGTGACATTTAAAAGAAAATTAAACCACTTTCCTTTAGACACACAGATTGCCAATCCATGGTTAATATTCCAGTTTCCTACATTTCCCTCTGTAGTAGAGGATTACAGTAGTTCCTCTGGCCTTCTGCCAAGCACATGGAGGAGGAAAAGGGAGCTGGTGGCATCTGGAGACCCAGAGGGATTATTTTTCCATTATGTCATCCACCTAGTTAGAGACGCTCTCTAAGAAAGTTATTGATTTTGGTTGACATGTTTCGTAATCAGCCCCCTTAACTAATTCCCTTATTTGTACTAATAGTTTTTCAATGGATTCCTTTAGAGTTGCTAAACTAAATAATATAACCTGTGAATAATGTTAATTTGGTATTTGTTTTTCCAATATGTAATAACTATTTATATCTGTTTCTTTTCTTGTTTCATTGACTAGAACATCCAAAACAATGACAAATAACAGTGTGTTGCGATCAACCATCTTTCATTTATTCTTAACTTTAATGAGAATTCCTTAAGTATCTCAAAATTAAGTATATTTTTGGCTATTGGTTGGCTACAGATTGTCTTCATCATGCTGAAGAAGTATCTTTTTATTCTTAGTCCTTTCTCTAAGAATTTTCACCAAGAACAAACATTGAAATTTTAACAAATGCTTTTTTTTGCATCTATGATCACATTTTTCCTTTGACATATTGATGGGATATATTAATAGACTTCCTAATAATAAATCATAATGTATTTCTAGAATGAACCTTCCTTGATCATGATGCATTGTTCTTTTAATATCCAAGAGGATTCAACTTGCCAAGATTTTATTTAGGACTATTTTTTCTGTGTTTATAAGTGAAATTAGACTATGGCTTTATTTTTTGCCTTATCTTTGTTAGATTTTTGTGTCTGTATGACGCTAGGCTCAGAGGAAAGAAGTGAGACAGTGTCCTTTTTCCCTGTGGTCTAGAGAAATGTTTTAAAAACCAAAAGGATCATTTGTTCTATAGGTTTTGGGGATGATTTTGAAAACTTTCATTAGTTCCTTCTTGTTATTGGTTTAGACTAGAAGCCAGTAAACTACAGCCTGCAGGCCTGCCACCTGTTTTGATAAAGATTTATTGAAACACAGTCATGCTCACTTCTGTATAAATTGTCCACGGCTGCCTTCATGCTACAATGGTAGCATTGAGTAGTGGCTCAGATGCCCCATAAACCTAAAATATTTACTATCTAGTCCTGTAAGAAAACATTTGCCAACCCTTAATCTAGGTAGACTATCTTTTATGGTAGACAATTTGAGCATTTCTGTCTTCTTGGACTTTCAAACTTAACACCAAAAATTGAAAAACAGCTATCATCCTAGTTCTACGAGGCGTCCAACACTGGGATGAGCTATTTGCGTGCATTATTTAACCAAATCCATACAACTACTGCATTATTATCCCTGTTTTATAGTGGAGGAGACTGAGACTGAGAGAGTAAATAATCACCCAAGGTCAGAAAACGGTAGTGGAAAAGCTACGACATGAATCCGAGAGTACCGGTCTGAACACCACTGTAATAGCACATCTTGTCTTACAATTGTTTTTATCTCTGGATTTATATGTCCTTTCTCACTTATAACTTGCATATTGTTCATATATATATCTGCCATATATATTCATTGTATATGTTATATAAATATATGTGTGATGTATATATATGTATGACCTATCTATACGATTAATATATAATTAGAAGTAGATGTTTTATTGGCTCTTTTGTTTGCTTTGCTTTGTTCTGTTTTCCAGGACTAACTCTTAAAGTTATCAACACAATCCTTTTTATATATCCTAACGCTATATTGCATCAGAATATAAAATACTATATATTCTTTTCTATATTCTTACTCCAGTTTACCTTAGGTTTCTCTTGTGGGGTTTTTTTCCTTACTTGCTATAAATATTCACACAGAAGTTTTTGCGTGAGCCTTTAAGCTTTTATTTGTCTAGGATAGATGCCCAAGAGTGCAATTGCTGGGTCACAGGGCAGTTGACATGTTTTTAAAAAACTGCCAATTTTCCAGAGTGGCTACTACAGTTCCCATTCTCAGCAGCCATGAGTGAATGATCTAATTGTTCCTCGTCCTCCCTTGCTAGAATTTGGCATTACCATTATTTTTCAGTTTTGCCATTTTGATCTGTAGTGATATCTCATTGTGCTTTTAATTTGCATTTTCCTAAAAGCTAATGATGTAGAACATCTTTTCATGTGTTTATTTGTCATCTGTATTCCCTCTTTGGTGAAATGTCCATTGATACCTTTTGCTGTTTTTTAATTGGATTGTTTGTTTCTTACAGCTGAAACTTGAGGGCTCTTTATGTATCCTAGATAACAGTCCTTTGTCAGATAAGTGATTAGCAAATATTTGGTCCAGATTATAGTTTGTCTTTTCATTCTCTCAACCGGGTTTTGCAGAACAATAGCGTTTAATTTTGATGAAGTCCAACTCATCAATTTTTCCTTTTATGGATCAGGATTTTGGTGTAAAGTCTAAGAAATTTTCCCTGACCCTAGATTTCAAAAATTTTCTCCTATGTTTTCTTCTAAAAGTTATATAGTTTTATATTTTACACTTAATAGCATGATCAATTTTGAGTTAATTTTTGTATAAAGTGCAAGACTTAGGCTGAGGTTCATTTTTTGGCCAATAAATATCCAATTGTTCTAGCACTACGTGTTGAAAATTCATTTCTCCATTGAACTGCTTTTGTGCCTTTGTCAAAAATCAATTGAGCATACTTGTGTGGGTCTATTTCTGGGTTATCTATTCTGTTCTATTGATCTCTGTGTCTGTCCCTCCACCAATATCACACAGCCTTGATTACTGTAGACCAATTCCTCCCATTTTATTCTACTTCTTCAAAACTATTTTAGCTATGCTAGTTCCTTTGCCTTCTCACATAAATTATAGAACAATGTTATTTATATATACAAAATAATTTTGTTAGAATTTTTATAAGAATCACATTAAACCTGTATATCGATTTGGAGATAGCTCCTATCTTTACTATATTGAGTCTTTCAATTCATGAACACAGTATGTCTTCATTTATGTAGATATTCTTTTATTTCTTTCATCAGCATTTTACAGTTTTCAGAATATAAACATCAGCATTTTATAGTTTTCAGTATATAAGTCCTGTATATATTTTGTTGGATTTACAGCTAATTATTTTTTTCCTTTGAGCAATCAATTGTCAATCGTATTATATTTTCAATTTCAGTCTCCCCATGTTCATTGCTAGTTTATAGAAATACAGCTTTTTTTGTATGTTTCCCCTGTATCCGGCAACCTTGCTGAATTCACTTATTTGTTGTAGGATGGCTTGTTTATGGTTGGTTGGTTTGTTTTATAGATTCCTTGGTATTTTCTGCACAGATACTCATGTTGTTTATAAATAAATACATTTTTATTTCTTTCTTTGTATGTTTTATTTTTTTTTCAGCCTTATTGCAATGATAAGGATCAACAGGAATATACAGCACTATGTTGAACACGTCCCAGGGTCATTAAGGAAAGTATTTTATTTTTAAGTCATTGATTTTTTTAACCTTTGTTATTAACTTCTAGTTTTATTTCATTGTGATTAAAGAAAGTTGACAGCATGTTTTCTGATTGTCTTCCACAATGAAAGATAATAAATTAAGTAAAATCAATAAAAGATGATAAAGTTGAATTTTAATATCCTCGCTCCTATGTTATCTACTTCCCTGTCTTCACTTATATGCTAGGATTTTGCACTCAAATAGATCATGAAGTTAATTTTACACCACATAGCTACTCATTCACAAATAATTTTTGTTGTCTGACACTTAATTGGAGACTTACAGCAATTATTTGGACTCAATATTATGTTTAATTACTGGAAGTGCTCATGCCAGTTCCTTTATATCATGACTTTTTCATTCTTAAGTTCCTAATTTTGGATCTGCTCTCAATTAAAGTACATCTTCAATTAACTTTTTCAGTGGTGGTAGATTTGCAGCGCCTTTTTATAACTGAAAACTGTCTTTCTGTTGCCTTCGCACGTAAGTGACAGTTTGACTGAGAATCAAATATGTAGATGATAACATTTCCCTTCAAAACTCTGTAAACGCAGCTGCATTGTCTTAAGTACTGGATTATTCATTGGAAACATATATCCAGGCCCTGTGTCTGCCAGAAGATTGGTCGTGTAGACTGCCCTTGCTAGCGATGCTCTCGCTAGTAATGGTCCAGTCCTCTTCTCAAGCCATGGTTGGAGGGCAGAACTACACACATAGCACTGGGGTTCTAGCAAGCAATCATCCACTGCAGCTCTCTTGACCTACCTCAGGCTCTTTTCCCACCTCCACAATCTGATTCTCTGATTCCACGATGCACTCACACCTTAGTTCCTTTGGTCTCTCTTATACACCTAACGTATAGCAGCCACACAACTGAAGGTTCAATTCACCACCAGCAGTCCCCTACACAAACCAGTGCACAAGTTAACTGCCTCCCCTTCCCTTCCTGGCTTCTCTGAATGAATGTAGGAAAATTAGCCATCGTAAGAGGCCTCTGGTCATTTCAAAAACTTAATTTTGAGCAGAAAAGGGTGACTTTCCACTCGGTACAAAGTTAGGTCTCTTAGTCTAGTAACAGGACAATGGAAGACAAAGGGCCATTCTACTGTTTCCGGTTGGTCTTGTTACATCTTGTTGGAGGTGTTGACTGCGAAGGGTGGATCCAATCCAGCACCGTCTGCCTTTGAGTTAATGGATATTTCACTGAGATTCCAGCAACTGGTTATCTGACTATTTTCAGTGTTGTTGACCCTGTTCCTCCTATTCTAAGGGCATTTGAGGGCAAACTTGTAAATGCTGCATCAGAGGCTGATAGCCAAATGTTATTTTCAACCCAATGCCAAGACTCAGTCCTTTCTTGGCATTATCAAGCTTGCAATGTTCAGGGCAGTCGCAGACTTTGTCCCGAGTAAACCAGTGTGGTTCCACTGTGCTAATCATATGAAAAGATGTCCTCTCACAGCATTGTTCTACAACAAATCCCTTAGAGCAGTGGTTCTGAAATTTCAGTGCACAGAAGCATCGCTCGGGAAGCTCATGTTAAAAATTTATTGGGCCTTGCCTCAAAGATTCTAATGGGGCTCAGGGTCCACATTTTTAACAAACACAAGATGATGCCTGCAGGTCATTCAAGAAAGGCCCTAGGAGAACTGCAGTTCCAGAAGCATCTCCTCTAAAACCATTAGATGTACATTTTTCAGCTATCCCATCTGATAGTTCCGCAAAGCCACCAATGGAAAAAAAGAAAATAAAACCTTGTACCTACTACAATTTCAGAACCTGATCTGCCTGCTGCAGCAAACTGGAAAATGTGATGCCTTCGTGAAATTTCCTGTTGCTAACAACACTCTAGCACATGCCCCTTGACCAAGAAATAGCACTTATGGGAACTCTACAGATGGATTTCTACACATCTGAAGTGATGCATTTGCCACACTATTCTTAATGGCATTGTTTGTAACGGCCCCACATTGGAAATCACCTAAAGTCCGTCCCTAGAGGACTTGTTTAATGAATTATGAATTATCCATACTTTACATCTATTAAAAATGAATACTTGGGCCAGGCTCACACCTGTAATCCCAGCACTTTGGGAGGCCAAGGAAGTTCGATTGCTTGAGCTCAGGAGTTCGAGACCAGCCTGAGCAACATGGTGAAACCCTGTTTCTACCAAAAATACAAGAAACAATTTTAGCTGGGTGTCGTGGTGCACACCTGTGATCTCACCTACTCGGGAAGCTGAGGTGGGAGGATCACTCAAGCCTGGGAGGCAGAGGTGGTAGTAAGCCAAGATCACACCAGTGTGCTGCAACCTGGGTAAGAGCAAGACCCTGTCTCAAATACATAAATATTTTACATCTATTTTAAAAAGTAGTATAAGGAAGCTGTCTTTGTATTGCTATAGAGAGATCTTCAAGACGTGGGGTGGACAGGGAAGGTAATTCAAATATCTAAAGACTGGCAGCACCATATAAGCTTCTGCCAGTCGGTGAGGATGCTCAACAAATCAGGACAAATGCCAGTCGTTACACCATGCTGGTGCTTACTAGCCAAATATTAGGAAGAAAAAAATCAAGGTGGAGAACAGAAGTTGCAGTATGTCATCTTTTGTGTTACAACAAACAGGGTGAAGGAAAAGATTTCTGAGAGGATATCCAGAGAAGGGGGTGGGAAATGGGTGGATGGAAAACAGAAAAGAATAAGAGACTTTAAAACTGTATGGTTTTTAAATAATTTTTTAAATTTCAACTTCAATTTTAGATACAGTAGGTACATGTGCAGATTTGTTACACAGGAATAATGCATGACGCTAAGGTTTGGAGTACAGATCCCGTCACCCCGGCAGTGAGCACAGTACTTGACAGGTAGTTTTTTAACCCACCCCCACCCTCAGCCCTCCAGTAGTCCAGTGTCTACTTTCATATTTATGTCCATGGGTGCTCAATACTTAGCTCCCCCTTATAAGTGAGAATATGCAGTATTTGGTTTTCTGTTCTTGCTCTGATTTGCTTAAAATAATGGCCTCCAGCTCTATCCATGTTGCTGCAAAGGATATGATTTCATTCTTTTTTTATGACTGCATCGTATTCTGCCACTGATGGGCACCTGAGTTGATACCATATCTTTGTTACTGTGAAGAGTGCAGTATTTTGTATTTTTTTGAATCCTGTGAACATACTACAAAAAATACATTTAAAACACTATTTTTAAAGAAATTTGGGGGAGGAGGAGGGATAGATATGCCCAAAGCTGGTGTGATTTAATTTTAATTATATGCTTCTTTGGGTCCCTGCAGTTTGGTGTTTCTCAAAGCATACCCATTAGTGAGAAGTTTGCTGCAGTCGGGGGATGGGAGGAGAGAACCTACTTTGTCTATACTGGAAAATGGCTGTGGTCTAATCAATGATGTTCAGAAAACTGACTGCTTCCAGCTTTGTAGAAAGTACAGATTGTCTCCCCTCAGTGGCTCTCAAATGACAATCACCTGGAGAACATTTAATGAATACTGCTGCCCTGATTCTACTCCCAGACAGCCTGCTTTCACTGACTTGAGGTAGAGCCAGGGCACTGGGGCATTTAAAAGATCCCCAGATCACTCCAAGGTGCAGTCACTGGTGACAGCCTCCCGAGTTGGCATGCCTGAGGGGAAGTTCCCAGTATGTACCTATTAAGCCCATTGTCCAGGTGGCTCTGTGCTCAGCCAGGTTTGTGGTCGATGGTTCCAGGTGTGTCTGCTGCCCCAAGCAAATCCCTCCTCTCCCTCAGGCATCACCATACTCAAAGACTCAAGCACTTGCAAAGGCCAGGTTCAGAGAAGAAAAGCCAACTTTGTTCAAGAAGTTAGAATTCCGTTTTCTAAATGAAATCAAATATGGTTCTTCCTGAGAATGTGGATCACACTCCTACCACACTGGCTTCGTCCTCCTCCTCTTTCCTCCCCACCCACAACCCCAAGGGCCTCAATTGGAAAACACACTGACATGCACCATGTCCTCTCTCCATGTGCGCAAATTCCACCCTCTAGTGCCTCCATCACCACCATCCCAGTAACGAACAGACTACAAGAGATTAATTAGGTGCACGTATAAACACTGACCATTCCTAACCTGAAACAGATAACGGTCTAGATATATAAAAATTCTATATGCTGAAAATATTTTATGGAACTTATGAATATAACAAAGGCAAGTACATCTATATGAGAAAGAGTAATTCCTAAGAATCAAAAAACAAAGAATATCTTCCTATTAAAATAATAATTATCCCCTGAAGGCAGCATTCCTAATTCAATCTCACAAGATTCCTCTGAAAATATACCCTGGCCCTTTCCAGCCCACAAAGCCATGCCTGAAGCTAACAGTGCTTGAATATGTTGAAAGAAGCTCCAGAGAATAAAATAAGGGAAAATTAGAACTTTTAATGTCAAAAAAAAACACTTTTTTTCTCAGTGCCTAAAAATCAACATTTCTTAGAAATGCCAGACACTGCAGAAGGCAAACTGTCCCTAGAAAGACACTTTTCACCATAACTATCTAATATCAGTTCTCTACACATGACCTAATTGGAGAAGGAAAAGCATTTTATGCCCAGATGATAATAGACAGAACCAAGCAAGTCCAGGAAGGACATCCTCCAGTGCTCAAAGGCAAAGTTTCATAAAAAGAAAGTCAAACGGATGGATGGATGGATGGATGGATGGATGAGTGGGTAAAAAATCAACAAACAGAAGATGATGGATGGATGGATGGATGGATGGGGTAGGTGGATGGATGGATAGATGGATGGATAGATGGATGGATAGAAAATCAACAGACAGAAGATGATGGATGGATGGATGGATGGATGGATGGATGGATGGATGGATGGATGGATGG
>NC_045450.1:22247828-22290859 GCF_002776525.5 Piliocolobus tephrosceles | reverse complement strand
TGGATGGATGGATGGATGGATGGATGGATGGATGGATGGATGGATGGCTATCAGTTCACACCATTCTCAAAAGACTCTGAAAACCAGGCTATAATATCATAATTGAAGGTCTTCTGGTAGAAAATGTTAATTTTCTGATTTAAAATATTATCTCCCCCAACCATGCATGCTCTTTCACCTCATTTTCCTTCCAAACCTCTAAATTGTGAAGCCCAACTGTATCAATTAAAAATCTTCTGGCTTGAATTAACAGAACAGCCAACTATATGCAACTTAACCAAAAGGGTCTCATCAATAAATATCATCTCCAAAATAATAAAGTCTGAAAGAAGGAGGTATGAGTGACTCAAGAATGACAGTGCTCTCAGTCAGTGTCGCTACAAATCTAGGCATCTATTCATAGTCATAATGTGGCTACCATAACTCCAACTATTATGTCCTCACCTAACAGCCTCCAGAGCAGGAAGAAAGGATGAAAGAAAGAGTTCTTTCCTACATGACCCAAACTGGGTCCAGTGCCCACTTCTAGACCAATCACTGAAAGGGCAATCATCATGGATCACCATGGATCATGCAGGCACTGTCCCCTGGGCACACTGCCACTGAACAAAACTAGAAACAAAGAAGGAATGGCCATGGGATGGGTAGCTAATAGAATCTTCTACAGCATTCATTCTCACTTCCAAATCCCATATACCTACAAGACCCCCTTCAATCAGAACTGCATCCTCGTAACCCTCATAATTCTCCCTCCAGAAAGATTCCAGTAACCCTTTCCCTTCATGGCCACGTTTTCCATCTTCATCTCCTTAGCTGCTTCTCAGAGTACTTAAGATTGGCAAGCAACAGAACCCCACTAAAAACCCCCAGTTCAAGCAAAGGAGTAAGTCTGTTACAAGCAAACAGAAACCAGGGAAAGGAACAGCAGTTTGACTTCAATGTAGGATTGTCAAGAACCAAGGCAACCGTTTCCCCCATCCCTCTGGTCCACATAACCTCTGAGCCAGCTTCACTTGTCTGTCTCTCTGAAGATAAGCTTTCTCTATTTTTCGATGCACATCGCATGGTTCCTGAGATGCCTGATCCTTCCAGTCTGCTGTTGATGGAGGCTAGCTGGCATTTCTGAATGCTAAGTCCCAGTCCCCAGAGAGAGGATCAGGTGGAGCCATACATGGTTCAGTTACGGATTAGCAGGAATGCTGGGTCACATTGTTCCAACACAGGTGCTAGGGACCACACCTTGGGGCCTGTTTGCCAAAAAGTAGGAAACGCAAACCTATGCGTTTGCTAGAGCAATCCTCCCCTAGCATTGCTTAGTTTTATTTTACCTATAAATTCTTCAGCATATCTCTACAGATAGGAACAACAAAAAAGCAACCACAATTCCATTATCCCACCCAATAAAAGCGTAACAATTCTTTATCATCATTTTATATTTCAGTTAATGTTTCCTTCTCCTTGATTATCTCACAACGTTTTCTTTACAGATGGTTTGTTTGAATTTATTTCCAAATGGGGTCCACACATTGTCTTAGATTGCTATTTCTTTTAATTCTCTTTCTTCATACTTCCATGTCACTGGTTTCCTGAAGAAATCAAGTCATTTCTATGTAGAATTTCCTACATATTCTCTGTATTTCCTGTAAATTTGGAGTTAGATCTTTAGTAATAGTATGGCATAGATAGTGTTGGCCACTTCTTTTGCATCATATCAGAAGACGTATAACGTCTATTTGACTTTTTGTGATATTAAGATTGATAATTAGTGAAATTATATGGTGTCTGGGATTTACTTCAAAATATCCAGGACGGAAATGGAGTGACAAGCACTGGGTGCAGATATGGATGAAAGAGGATTAGCAAAGAATTGATCATTGTTAAGGAAATGCATAGGCTTTCAAATCACCCTAAAAAGATCTATACAAACTGTCTTTATAGGAACTTCATTATTTTGCACTGGACTCCAAGACCCAGCAGGCCAGAAGGCCAGGAAGTAAAAGGTACTAGCCCTTCCAGAACGACCACCTGACCTCCCCGTCTCGGTAGCACAGCTGGAAAGGAGGGAGGAAGCCTCTACCAATTGGCAGTGCTGCATCTTGCCTGGCACCTGTCCTCTCTCTTCTCTCCTCCCCACTCAGCCTCAGGTTGGCACCTGCTCAGGTCTCTTCTCACACCCTCACCCCAAACCGATGACACTCATCCTAGCATTAGAACTCCCCACTGGGCTTCTGTTTGCCAAAATGCTTTCCCACACAGGGGTCCCTGTCTTCCAGCTCACTCCACGCACATGTCTACCTCAGAAGTGAGCTCAGGCTATTTTAAACTACTGTAGCTGTCTGCCATCTGTCTTGTCTGGAGGCCTCCTGGTCTACTGAGAGGAGAACAGAACTGGATTTGGAAACACAGAAACTGAAGTCTGGTCCTGGTCCCACCTTTAGCTCCAGAATCTTGGGACAACCATGGCATCCCTCCTAGAGTGATAAAGAAGACTCCCCTTTGGTTAGCTCCCGGGGCTAACAGGGGCATTAAAGGTGAAAGATAAAAAAGCTGGACAGTAAGGTCTTTGAGCGTGTCTTCACTGACCCCTAACAATGCCAACCACAGCTGGGCATTTTTCAGAAATTAATGACTTCCTTTACTTATCTGTCAAGACACAGTGCTCCAGGGGACGAGCCCATGCCGGACTGGGTCCATCTCTGGGCACTGAAGCTTGGAAATGGTTACCATGGCAATCAGCTCTGCTGCCTGCTTTCTGAGCGATCCTAGGCAAGTCATCAATCTCTGTGAGCTTCAGGTTCCTCATCGACGATATTTACAAATTAATAGCATTTACCACTTGACAGCGTGTGGGAATTTCATGAACTGAGTGCTACCCAACAATAACAATAATATTAAATGTTATCTATGTGTTGTGTATTGCACTAAGAGCTTTACACATATTAATTCACAACAACCCTATGAAGCTCATAATAAGTACTAAATGTTTCTGTTTGAGGACATAACAACAATAACGTTAGAAGGAAGAAATCTAGAAAGGCAGACATTGAAAGTTGAATTTAATTTCTTTCCTAGAATCTCCAGATAAGTCATTAGAACGCTCTTCAGAACAGTGACTTCATATTTTTTTAGACAGGTTCTCACTCTCTCACCCAGGCTGGAGTGCAGTGGCACGAACATGGTTCACTGAAGTCTCAACCTCCTGGGTCCAAGTAATTCTCCCACCTCAGCCTCCTGAGTAGTTGAGACTACAGGGGGCTACCCCCATACCTGGCTAATTTTTGTATTTTTAGTAGAGACAGGGTTTCACCATGTTGCCCAGGCTGATCTCAAACTCCTGGGCTCAAGTGATCTACCCACCTCGGCCTCCCAAAGTGCTGGGATTATGGGTGTGAGCCACCATGCCAGGCCTCCATAAATTTCTGGGTGGGAAAAAAAATAACTCATCTTGTGCACCTGCCCATCCACACAATATATACCAAGTGCGGCTGCCTTGGGGCATTAGAAATAGTGGTCCCATCAACATCTCCCTCCAATTCTAACATCTTTTCTCAAGGTGTCATCTTCCCCCAGATTAAAGCTTCCCACATCCAAAAGACAACAGCTGGCCTGGAGACAGTTGTCTCTCCACGTAAGCAGAGTTACTAGGAGTTACTAGGAGGTTTGAGAATCACATAAGCTCTCTACAAATCCCATTTCGACCACAGCAGATGGGAGAGAGATGTCTTACATATACAAAATGTTACAGAAGATTTTTTCGGGGATCCCAGGGGAAGAGTCACATTTCATAGTACACTGTGCCCCACCACCTCATCAATTCTCTCCTCCTCATTGCCCCAAAATCTTCTTCTTCTACTTTGCAGAGCACTCGACCTCTCCTCTTTGAAATCCGGGCTCCAGAAGAAAGGGAATTTCATCTTTTCCCTAAGGTTTTATCAAAGTATTTTTCCAGACAAGAAAAAAAATAGATCCCTTACAAAAAGAAACTGGTGCAATTCATTTCTTGCCCAAGAAATATTTCTCCAGCATCCATTACATGCCAGGCACTGTCCTACATGCTGAGGATACAGAAGAGAACAAGTTGTCAGGATGATACCTTCATCTCTGTTGTTACAGGTATGATTACATAGAAAGTATTAGTATGTTAACATGTACTGAAGGGTCGCTGAATTCTAGACACTGCAGAATGCCTTCTCCACCTTAGTTTACTTCACTCTTCACAACCCTCTATGAGATATTTCACTCCTATTTGACAGATGAGAAAACTGAGGCTCAGAGAGGTTAATAATCTGCGTAAGACCACACAGCAAGGAAATGGTAAAATCCAAACTTAAATCCTGGTCCATCTGGGTCAAGAGTTCATGCATTTAGCCAGTATCCTGTGGAGGTCACATCAGCCTTTAGTTTCTAATTGTTCAATAACTCCCCTGAGCCTCCAAAAAGGACCTCAAACTCTGTGGCCTGGCATCAAAGTCCTCCTCGTATTTTCTACTACAATTTCCCACAAATGTCCTTCCAGCCGCCTAGATTCCTGCCGTGGTGAAGGACTAATATGTCCTGAAAACATTGCACACTTTCTCTTCTCTGAGCCGTCCCTTATGCAGCACCCTCTTAAACCAGTCTGCTCTTCCCCTCTCCAAAACTCCATTACAAAACTCCAGCTTTATCTGACAAAACATCTCCTTAAACACTAGATACAGGTCGGGTGTGGTGGCTCAGGCCTGTAATCCCAGCACTTTGGGATGCCGAGGCAGGCAGATCACGAGGTCAGGAGTTCAAGAACAGCCTGGCCAACATGGCGAAACCCCGTCTCCACTAAAAATACAAACATTAGCCAGGTGTGGTTGTGAGCTCCTGTAATCCCAGCTATTCGGGAAACTGAGGCAGGAGAATCACTTGAACCTGGGAGGCGGAGGTTGCAGTGAGCCAAGATCGTGCCATTGCACTCCAGACTGGGTGACCCAAGAGCAAGACCCCGTCTCAAGAAAAAAAAAAAAAAAATACTAGATACAAAAATCACCACCTCCTCCAGGAAGCCCTTCCCTGTCCCCCAACAGAGGTGCATTTCCCAGCTCATATCGCCCACTGTCCTCCTTTTTCTACCTTGCCCCAGCTCCTAATTCAGTCACTTGTCTGTTATGGATGCTCACTAACAGCGTCTCCACCCCCTGATGGAGGTCACTTCCTTATACAAGGCCTGAGTTCCATTCATCAGAGGGTCCCTGACTGCATGCATACCAGAGTGCCTTGCAGAAGCTCATGCTCAATAAATGTCTGTAGGCCGGGCGCAGTGGTTCATGCCTGTAATCCTAGCACTTCGGGAGGCCAAGGCAGGCGGATCACCTGAGGTCAGGAGTTTGAGACCAGCATGGCCAACATGGTGAAACCCTGTCTCTACTAAAAATACAAAAAGTTAGCCAGGCATAGTGGTGGGCGCCTATAATCCCAGCTACTCGGGAGGTTGAGGCAGAAGAACAGCTTGAACCTGGGAGGTGGAGGTTGCGGTGAGCTGAGATCAAGCCATTGCACTCCAGTCTGGGCAACAAGGGTGAAACTCCATCTCAAAAAATAAACAAACAAATAAACATCTGTGGAAATAGCCCTATACATTCTTTCATTTCTATATATTTCAAGAGTATTTCCAAAGCCAGTATCCCCAGCGTGAGCCCCTCCTCTCTTCTCGCCTGAATCTACATGAGTTCTTGGCAAAACCCCAGCACACTCCATGACTGCAATGACCACTCATGTGCAGCTGAGGCTCAAATCTCTGCCCTGAGCCCAGATCCACGCCCTAAGCCCCAAGATATCCACATGCCAACTGGTCTGTGCCATTTGGACACCAACCAGGTGTCTAAAAGGGAGACAGCCTTCCCTCAAAATACGTTCCTCCTCCCATGGTTCTATCTCTGTCAGAAGCACCACCAGCCCACCTAGTACCCAAGCCAGAAACCAGGGAGCCATCCCTGACTCTCTCATTCCTCCTACACCAAATCAATCACCAACTTCTCTCAATAACACCCCGTAAATATTTCTTGAATCTTTCATCCACATCTCTCCTTCCTCACCGCCACTCAGGAGTCCTCAAGTCCTGCCTAGATTACTACCACCGCCTCCTAACCCAAGATCCTTCCTCCAGCCTTGTCTGAAATTCATTTTTAACGGCAGCCAGAGTGGTTTCTAAAAGACAAATCTAATCATGTAATGCTTAGAAAAAAGAAAAAGCTCTGTACTGTCAGAATAAAATGTACACTCTTTCATGGGACAGATGAGCCCTTTATGACAGGGTTCCTGACTTCCTTTTCTCTGAACTTGTCCCTAACCACATCCCCTGCCCTGAAAATACACAAACATGCCCTTCATTCCAGCCATGCCAAAGTTATTTTGGTTCTTCAATCCTCTTGTGCTTTTGCATATACTATTTCCTCTGCCTGGAGCACTCTCCCCCTTCTTTCCACATCCTCCTTTACTTAGTTAAACCTATCATCCTTAAGGTTGGACTTTGATATTATTTAGTCCTGGAAGCCTTCCTGATGCCTTCAGTTAAGCACCCAACTCTACGCTCACGCCATGCACTTACAGCCATCAGAGCACATGTGTCACTGTACAGGCATCTGCCTGGTTAGCCGTCTGCATTCTTTACCAAACAATAATTTTGGTAATAGCAGAGGCCACGCCTGTTGTGTCCACTGTGGGACACCTCAGCACCACCACCACCATATGCAATAAGAAGTATTCAATAAATACTTTAATGGATAAATACATCGACCAATGTATACATCAAAACTTTTGAGAAAACTTGATTTTAAAAATCTGGCAGGGCAATTTTTTGAAGCTTGGGAGCTACCTTGTAGACTGAGATCTTTTACCTGAATTTTAGGTAGCTATCCAAAGGAGAAGAAATCATTATATAAAAGATGCCTGCACTCACACGTTTATCACAGTACAATAGCAAAGATATGGAATCAACTTAAGCATCAATCAATGGATGACTGGATAAAGAAAATGTATATATATTTGTATATGAACATATTAATGTACATATCATATATACATATATAAATACACATATCTTTGTGTGTATATAGACACACACCACCATAAACATATACACATGTATGTGTGTGTATATGTATGTATATCTATATATACATACACACAATAGAATACTACTCAGCCATAAAAAAGAGTAAGACCTTTGATTTTATTTTTTTATTATTATTATTGTTTTGTTTTGAGACAGAGAGTATCACTCTGTCGCCCAGGCTGGAGTGCAGTGGGGTAATCTCGGCTCACTGCAACCTCCGCCTCCCGGGTCCAAAAGATTCTTCCTCCTCAGCTTCCTGAGTAGCTGGGACTACAGGCACCCGCCATCACACCCGGCTAATTTTCGTATTTTTGTGGAGACGGAGCTTCACCATGTTGGCAAGGCTGGTCTTGAAGTCCTGACTAACATAGGGTCTCACTCCGTCACCCAGGCTGGAGGGCGGTTGTGTGATCATAGCTCACTGCAGCTTGAACTCCTGGGCTCAAGAGATCCTCCTGCCTCAGCCTCTCGAGTAACTGGGTCTGCAGGTGCACAACATGATGCCTGGCTAATATAATTTTTATAGAGCCGGGGTCTCACCAAGTTGCTCAGGCTAGTTTCAAACTCCTGGGTTCAAGTGATCTTCCTTCCTCAGCCTCCCGAGGCGCTAATATTACAGGCATGAGCCACCATGCCCAGTCTGAAATAATGTCTTTTGCAGCAACAAGGATGGAATCCAAGGCCATTATCTTGAAAGACATAACTCAGAAACAGAAAGTCAAATACTGCATACTCTTACTTATATATGGTAGCTACATAATACAGATAGACATAGAGTGTGGAATAATAGTCATTCTCCAATGGCTACTGAGTGACTGTTGAATAACAGTCACCCTTCTTAGAAGGATTGGGTGGGGGAGTGAAGGATAAGAAATCACTTAATGGGCACAAGGTACCCTATCTGGGTGATGGATATACCAAAAGCACAGATTCTACCACTAAACAACATATCCATGTAACAAAATTGCACTTGTGCCTTCTAAATTTATGCAAGTAAACATTTAAAAAAAAAATTAAGAAGTCCTCACGTTTGGAAGAGAGACAGGATGATCTCAGGCAGGGATGCTGGGTTTTGGCACTTCAAGGCTGACAAGACAATGTCAAGAACGGAGTCCTTGGCACCTACTAGAAACTGTGAATGCAAGCTCTCTGTCCTTGGAAACAGCCAACCTTAAGAACACGGGCATCCTGGTCAACGAGAGGAGGGTCAAGCCCAGGAAGAGAGTGATTATCATGGCCACAGACGGCCAATGACAAGTCAGATCTGAGAGAGCCCCAGTGGGCAAGTCCAGTAGAATAAAAAGGGAGAGAGGAGTGATCCTCTAAAATGTTGCCAGGGCAGAGGATGGGGACCCCAATGGAGGGCACCCTAGGCAAGATTTTACAGGAAGAAATAACCAAGAAGTAACAATGTAAATGCTTTCCTATTTTGTGTTCTTTCCATTCCATTCTCTCTTTCCTCATCTCTCAACATTCTTCTTGTCACTGTGCTCCACTCTTCCCCCACTGAGGGGTCATATTGAGGGAAACTAGAGGGCAGTTAAATAACTATACCCTAAATGTGCTAATCAATGGTCAGATATTGACCTAGAAGACCTTACCTAATGAATTGCAATAGGGTCCTCCCCCTTGGTCTCAGTCTGTTAAATCATTTTACCCAGGTCCAGAATGAAGCTATATAGAGTTTACTCATTAAATCAGCAGATAACATGTGATTGAGTGGGTCTAAGAAGACTTTGCAGTTTTGTTGTTGTTGTTTATAATTGACAAGTATAAATTGTATACATTTGTGGTGTACAACATGATGTTTTGCTACATGTATACATTGTGAAATGGCTAAATCAAGCTATTTAACGTATGCAGTTTTTCGTAGTGAGAACACTTAAAATCTACTCTCTTAGCAATTTTCAACTATACAATATATTACAATTAACTATAGTCACCATGGTATACATGGAGCCTTTAAGTTTTAGGATCAGGATGTAGAGGTAACTTAGTTTATTAGGAAGTAACTAAACAAAGATAAATATTAGAGGCTTATGTTTGGGTATTGAAAAATTAATTAATACATGTGTCACAAGAGGAAACAGAAACTAGAGGGTTAACAAGATGAACACAGAAATAGAGAAGGTCAGTTGTGTGGTGGTCACCAGATCAAATATTCTGATTCTCCCCTCCTCCCACGTACACAGCAGTATGATACTTGCCCAGCCGCTTTGAAGTTAGGCATGGCCATGTGTATTAGTCTGTTCTCACACTGCTATCATGATACTGCCCGAGACTGGGTAATTTCTAAAGGAAAGAGATTAAATTGACTCACAGTTCCATATGGCTGGTGAGGCCGCAGGAAACACAATCATGGCAGGAAGTGAAGGGGAAGCAAGCTTGGACCTTCTCATATGGTTACAGGATAGAGAAGAGTGAGGAGTGAAGGGGGAGTCTCTTATAAAACCATTAGCTCTTGTGAGAACTCACTCAGTATCATGAGAACAGCATGGGAGAAACGGCTCCCATGATCCTTTCACCTCCCTCCAGTTCTCTCCCTAGACACATGGGGATTACGGGGATTACAATTCAAGATGAGATTTGGGTGGGGACACAAAGCCTAATCATATCACAATGTGACTTGCTTTGGCCAGTGATACATGCTTGGCAGTGACAGGTGTTTATAGGGAGCGCTTCAAGGGCCAATACGAGACTTGCCAATCATTTTCCTCCTTTGGTGATCATGGAAGCATGCTTCAAGTTGTTGTGCTTCTATTGGGTAGGTCACTTCTGTGACCACAATGAGCAACCCCTTCCCTTACATATTCACCCGTAACAAACCAGGTTGAATATGGCTGGGACCAGAAATCATGCCTGGAACTATGGAGATGCCAGTATCATCTCAGTATTAGGAGAAACCCTGTCATTATTAGAGCTGCACAAACACACCATTTTGGGAGCAGTATGTTAGTAACTGAAGACTGGACAGTCACCAATGGTGTGCTATGAAGGGAATTCAAGCATTAGATGGTTCAGTGAGTATTCACTTAACCTTATTTTAATAACAATATCAAATATCCTTCTGGAGAACTAGTGCTTTCCCACTCTTGGTCCACATAATTCAGGTAGTGTTAATTCCATCCAGAATTCCAAGAGTAGATAAGGGTGGTCAGTCAGCACATTGCTTTCTCACTGGCCCTAGTAGCTAATTTAGAGCCTGTGAGATATAACAAGAGAAGGAGGTGCTCTTCTCCACATGGACTTGAACCTAGAGGAAATGTGAGTAGCGCTTCCATAGCCGTCTCACCATGATGAGGGGAGGGTCTTCCATCTGAGGTGGGAGCCAATACAGAAGCAGAGATGGAATAAAGGAAACCATGTCCTGGAAACGTAACAAACCCCTGGATCAGACTATATCTGAAGGCAGCTACCCTTGGACTTTTTGGTTTTATAAAGGTAATAAAATTCTCTTCTGAATTAAGCTAGTTTGAATTTTCTGTCACCTGTCATAACCAAGATTCCTGCCTCATACAAAGAGTGGTTGAAATACATGAATTTTAAGGTTCTGTCCAAACCTGAAGTTTTAAGATTCAAATAACAGCACTCACTAGCTAACTACGTTTAGCATTAAAAGGTGTAGGTAGCTAGGAGGGAGAAAAAAAAGGTAACTCTAAAGAACAGACAGATCTATTAAGGCTGGTCAAGTCTGCAACAATCTAAACTCTGTCTGTAACACTGGCTATCTAAAATAAATGCCCTCTGGATCTCAGCCAGTGAGCGTGGCTCATGTGGACATTGGCCACCACCATTCTACCCATGAAACCATAGTTATAAATCAAACCACATCTCCCGATCCCTCGGTAAGGTGCAGCATTGTGTTATGTTCGCAGGAGCTACTGCGGCTAAGGCCCTGGAGGAAGGGTAGTGTGCTATTTTTCCTTTTGAAAATGTGTTGTCAAAGCAAAGGTGTCACTTAGAGAAAACGCAACTGAGTTTCTACAGAGATCATTCTGTAATGACCAACACAGTCACTGTATATTTCAATGTTGACATTCCCAGGATGTATCATAGCTCTTTAACATGCTATCATCACACAAAAAAACTAGGTCGTTCTGCTAAATAACATTTGCATATAGTCTTAAAAATGCGAATAGAGTATAGATGAGAGGTTGCAGAGTTCTAGCCTAGAGACATCTTTTTTTGGTCTATACCACGTCTTTAATAAAAAGAAAAACAAGAAATGTTGCATGAAATCCAGATTCCTGGCTTCCCTTGAAAAAGCAGAAGAGCTGGCAGCCCTAGGACCATACTCCAACGAAGGAAAAATTACTACTTGTGCCCCTTTAAACAAAACACCCACTACTCAATTCAACATGGGTTCCTACCACCACCTCTGTTTTATACCCACCCACTTCGCTCATTTAGGCCTCCTGCCTAGCTTCTGTAGGATTTGAGTCTGCAACCCTTTTACATTTACAAATTTGTCCACAGATAACTATTAAGACGTCATTATCAACCAATGTCTTTTTGAACACGTTGGAATTCCATGTTTTCATTATCATCCAACAGTGTTCTATGCACCATAACACCAAACATCTCAGTCAGTAATTACCCATGAACTTCCATGCCTCCAAGTCTTTGCTCACACTGTTGCCCTGCCTGCTCTGCTCTTTCCCTAAGTTTTTGCTGATTGGAACCCAGCTGAGCCTATAAGATTCAACTCAAATGCCTTCTTCTTGTGAGGCCTGCTTGATGCCCACCCAAGAATCGGGGTTCAGAATTAACGATCTATTTCCTGGTATTATTGTAATATATGAGGGTATAGCATATGTTTTTCAATTTTTTTTTTCTCTTTTTTTGACAGAGTCTTGCTCTGTTGTCCAGGCTGGAGTGCAGTTGCACAATCTCAGCTCACTGCAACCTCTGCTTCCCAGATTCAAGCAATTCTCCTGCCTCAGCCTCCCAAAGAGCTGGGATGACAGGTGGGTGCCACCACACCCAGCTAACTTTTGTTAGCAGAGACATTTTTTTGCATGTTGACCAGGCTGGTCTTGAACTCCTGGCCTCAAGTGATTTGCCCACCTTGGCCTCCCAAAGCGCTGGGATTACAGGCGTGAGCCACCGTGCCTGGCCTAGCACATCTTTATCACACCTTAGCCCTTATTTCTTCCCATTTTCTGTAATAGTTTATAAGGATCAGGCTGTCTCCTCATGAGACCAAAAGCTCTTCAAGGACAAGCACTAAGTCCCCAATACTTTAATGGCAACTTAATCACTTATAAGGTACTAGCATCTTATCTGTCTTTTCTCATTTAAACCCCACACAATCCCTATGAGGTAGGTCTTATTAATATTCCCATTTGAAAGATGAGGAGGCCGGGCGCGGTGGCTCAAGCCTGTAATCCCAGCACTTTGGGAGGCCGAGACGGGCAGATCACGAGGTCCGGAGATCGAGACCATCCTGGCTAACTCGGTGAAACCCCGTCTCTACTAAAAAAAAATACAAAAAAATAGCCGGACGAGGTGGTGGGCGCCTGTAGTCCCAGCTACTTGGGAGGCTGAGGCAGGAAAATGGCATAAACCCGGGAGGCAGAGCTTGCAGTGAGCTGAGATCCGGCCACTGCACTCCAGCCTGGGCGACAGAGTGAGACTCCGTCTCAAAAAAAAAAAAAAAAGAAAGATGAAGAAACTGAGACCTAGAGAAACTCAGAGCCTGAGAGGTTTTCTTAAGCCCTATACTACTTGGGCACACATTCTTCATTACCCTGTGATATGGATTGGCTGTGTCCCCACCCAAATCTCACCTTGAATTGTAATAATCCCTGCATGTCAAGGGCGGGACCAGGTGGAAATAACTGAATCATGGGGGTGGTTTCCCCCATACTGTTCTCACGGCAGTGAATAAATCTCACATGGTTTCATAAATGGGAGTTCCCCCCACACATGCTCTCTCCTGCCTGACACCATGTAAGACGTGACTTTGCTCCTCATTTGCCTTCTGCCATGATTGTGAGGCCTCCCCAGCCATGTGAAACTGTGAGTCAATTAAACCTCTTTCCTTTATAAATTACATATACAAATTATAAAACACACCTAATTATAAATTAGGTGTTTATTAGCAGCATGAGAACAGACTAACACACTCTGTATGTAGAAGGCAACATAATGTGTTGGGTGGAGCTGAACACTTCTGTTAAGTAACTTCCACCAATTCCTGCAGGACTCTTGAAGGGCTGTTTTTCCCCTCTTCCATCCCCTTCCCCTAGGCTTTGCCCCAGCCCTGAGCAGCCTGTCTCACCCACTCCTCTCCCCAAGAGTATGCAGAGAATACCACTCTCTGCTCCCACACACCGCCTGACAGGAAAGCTGGGTAACCTTCTCTTATCACACCAGCCTTTCCAGGGGCTCTGCTTCCCTCTGAAATTACATTAAATTGTTCCATTAGTGTCAAAAAAGGAAGATGCATGATACTTTTATGAATTTCCTTTTTAAAGAAAGTTATCTTCAGAACTGTACTCCTGCTGACTGCTTCCAGAAAGTTGGAGGTTATTTGGGGGCAGAATTTATTTGCAGAAAAACCACAAAATTGGTTTAAATGCCAGAATTTATTCTAGCTGGCTTGCTTGAATCAATACAGATGCAATAATGCAAAATCATAGGAGTCAACTTGAATAGAATTTCTCCAAAGACGACACATAAATGGCCAATAAGCACATGAAAAGATGCTCAGCATCACTCTTTAGCAAAATGCAAATCAAAAACCACAATGAGATACCACCTCATACCCATTAAATGGCTACTATCAAAAAAGAAAAAGAAAATAACATGTGTTGGTGAGAATGTGGAAAAATCCTTGTGCACTGTTGATGCGAATGCAAAACGGTGCAGCCACTATGAAAACAAGCATGGTGGTTCCTCCACAAATTACAAATAGAATTACCATTTAATCTAGCAATTCCACTTCTGGGTTCATAGCCAAAAGAATTGAAAACAGGACCTCAAAGAGATATTTGTACACTCCTGTTCATAGCAGCATTATTCACAATAGCCAAAAGATGAGAGCAATCCAACTGTCCACTGACATATGAATGGATAAAAATGTGTAGTCTATAAAGCAATGAAATGTTCAGTCTTTAAAAGAAGGGAACTTCTGACACACACAACAACGTGGACCAATCTTGATAACACTACGCAAAGTGAAAGAAAGAAATCTTAAGATGACAAATACTGGATGATTCCACTTATATAAGATACCTATAGCATTCAAATTCATAGAGACAAAGTAGAATGGTGGTAGCCAGGGGGTGGAGGAAGAGGGAATGGAGAATTGTTGTTTAATGACAGAGTTTTTGAGTTTTGCAAGATAAAGAAGTTCTGGAGATCTATAGCACAGCAATGTGATCCTACTTTCTGGTATCTGCAATGATGGCATGTTGCTTGTGTACTAAGAAAGACTAATAAAATATGCTCCATTTTGAAATATAGAGATATATGGTTATATCACAGAGATCATGAAAATATATTCAGGAAACCTATCCAGTATTTTTGCCAGACTCCAGGAAATTTTGGAGTTTTTTTGTTTTTGTTTTTTTGCAAATTCGTCCATGACTGTGTTCTAACATAAGCCTCAGTATTCAAAGCATATTCACATAGTATCTTCCAAATATGTTTTATAAGTAGTATAATTTGATTTGGTCTTGGATGTATCCTAGGGAATATTTCAAAAGTAATAGAGCTATAGTAACTTTCGTAGAGAAACTTCCTCTACTCCTGGGTCCTTGACAACTTATATCCCCTACATCACACTGTGATGAAGGCTTAAAGATATATTTGATGGATAATACATTTACATAACCCTTTAAAGAATACATGTTAATTTAAACAACAAAATGAATGTTTCATCTTTGAAATAGTCGTCTTAGAAGTTTTAACAAAGAAAACTGTATCTAAACGGAATTTCTAAAGAGGATACTAGAAACATGTTTGAATAGACAGACCACGTTCAAAGCAAAGCATCTCAATCCTTAATCATAAAAGTATTAAAGCTATGAACTTATCTGCAAGCACAGCATTGGCTGATCTTATCAATTTTTTTTATATAGCACTCTGGTTTTTTTTTTTTTTTTTTTTTCCATTTATAGCCTCTCTGCAATTGTACTTTTGAGTCCTATTTAACTCGATAGTTATTTAAGAAAGTATTTTTTAATTGCTTGACGCTTAGGTTTGATTAGATATTAGTTTCATTTCATCCCTTACAAAAGTAACACAAAAGGCCTAGTGTGGTGCTTCATGCCTGTAATCCCAGCACTTTGGGAGGCCGAAGCGGGTGGATTACTTGAGCCCAGGAGTTCGAGACCAGCCTGGCCAACATGGCAAGACCCATCTCTACTAAAAATACAAATATAAGGTAGGCCTGGTGGTGTGTGCCTGTAGTCCTAGCTACTCAGGTGGCTGAGGCATGAGAATTTCTTGAGCCCAGGAGGTGGCAGTTGCAGTGAGCCAAGATTGCTCCACTGCACTCCAGCTTGGGTGACAGAGTAAGACTCTGTCTCGAAAAAAACAAACAAAAAATAAATAAATAAAGGTAACACAAAGAACAAGTCTTTAATAATGGAAACTCAATCACGTGAAGTTGACTGAAATTTAGGGAAAAGATAAGTCTCTTCTAGTAGACCTCACCTACTCTGTGAAGGACAGACCGTTATTTCCTGTGTCTTCCCATAGAAACCCCCACTGCTTCTCCATCACCACCATATAAAGCAGTTTTGCTTTATGTCTTTGTTGGCTCCCTCCCATCCCTCCAAGTGTCAAAACATCCCCCAACCCAAGTCAAACTGCCCCTCTTGTTTAGAGATTCACAAAACAATCCCCAGCCGGTTCTAAGAAGTCTTTTGTTGTTCTTGCTGATAAACCCCAGTTCATTCATTCCCCATATTTTCCTCTCATCTTAGTCATTTGAAATGTTTCCTTGACATATGCCAAACTTTCAGGGTAAGTCACGTAAGATCACCAAGAAAGACAAAGAAACCAAATGTGAAATGCGTTGATCAGTCCTCCACACCCTGCCTTCCCTTTGGGGGCAAATGTATGTTTCTAAGACAGACACGAAATTTTCTCTTGCTTTGAGTCAGCTTTACAAGATCACTTACCCTCTGATACCCAGTAATATGTCTTGCCAGAAACTGCAAAAAACATCTGATCCTCTCTCTGGGCCTGCGATGAAACCTTTTCCCAACCAAGTAGAAATGAAGGGCAGTGCCTCTGTTTTAAATGTGGTCCATCTGGAGAATTGCAGAGAAGTCACAAATGGCCTTTCGCCAGCGACCATCACCTGGCATGTGGCTCACCAGCTCTGCTTTGCCTCTGTCACTCAGGCCTGCGGAGGCTAATCCCATTCATAATCGGGAGCTGCAGTCCCTCTTAATTTCTGAATGGACATCCTTCCTCCAGTCTACCCCAGGCCAGGTCGTAAGAACAAGAAGCTTGGACAGAACCACAGGAAGGGTTTCTGAGTCAACATATCCCAATTTTGGAAACACCCCAGGGATGTCCATACCATGGACCATGATGCAGTCATAAAACAGAATGACGTGGCCGGGCGTGGTGGCTCACGCCAGTAATCCCAACCCTTTGGGAGGCAGGTGGATCATCTGAAGTCAGGACTTTGAGACCAGCCTGGGCAACATGAGAAAACCCTATCTCTACTAAAAATACAAAAATTAGCCGGATATGGTAGCACACACCTGTAATCCCAGCTACTCAGGAAGCTGAGGTGGAAGAATCGCATGAACCTGAAAGCTGGAGGCTGCAGTGATCCAAGATCACACCACTGCACTCCAGCCTGGGCGACAGTGCGAGACTCTGTCTCAAAAAAATAAATAAATAAAAATAGAATGAGACATTGGGTGCAGTGGCTTACTCTTGTTATCCTAACACTTTGGGAGGCCCAGGTGAGCCCATCACTTGAGCCCAGGAGTTTGAAACCAGTCTGGGCAACATGGACAAACCCCGTCTCAACCAACAACAATGAAAAAAAAAAAAAATACAAAAATCAGTCAGTCATGGTGGTGTGTACCTGTAGTCCCAGCTACTCGGGAGGCTAAGGTAGGAGGATTGCTTGAGCCCAGGAGGCAGAGGCTGCAGTGAGCCAAGATCACACCACTGCACTCCAGCCTGGGTGACAAAGCCAGACTCTGTTTCAAAAAAAAAGAATGAGGATGTTCTACATGCACTAATATGGAACAAACACCAAAATACAGGATATCGTCAAGTGAAGAAAGCAAGGTAAGCCAACATTTGAATGTATGTGTTTGAGGAAGAGAAAAATAAATGTATATGATGTGCATGTACATTATGAACTATTCCCATAAGTATACACAATAAATTGGTAGTATTAGTTGAATATTGGGTGCCAAAAAGGAGCTAAACAGAGTGGCCTAAGGGCTAGGGATAGGAGAGAAACCTTTCAATAAAAGTATTAAAGCTCTTGTGCCTTTTTAATTTTGAACCAGTGAGCACATATAACCATTCAAAGTTAACTTTCTACAAATGAGACCATAAATACAGTCATAGAATAACATACACTGATGCATAAAAAAAGACACTGCAAGACCGAGCACGGTGCTCAAGCCTGAGGTGGAAGAACTGCTTGTGGCCAGGAGTTCAAGACCAGCCTGGGCTACATAGTAAGACCTCATCTCAAAAAAAAAAAAACAAACAAACAAAATTAGCCACATATGGTGGCATGCACCTGTAGTCCCAGCTACTTGGCAGGCTGAGGTGGGAGGATTGCTTAAGCCCAGGAGGTCGAGGCTGCAGTGAGCTGTGATCACACCACTGCACTCTAGCCTGGGCAACTAAGCAAGACCATCTCTAAAAAATTAAAATTAAAATTAAAGAAAAGATACTTCAGATCTATATTTCCTAACTTGGAAAGACGTTCATCATATATTAATTGTGGGGTAGGGTAAAAAGCAGATTTCTGAATAACATGTATTAAGTTTGGTTTCTAATTTTAATTTAAAATACTTATAAATGTAGATTGATTAAAATATGCTAAAACATAAACTGAATGTTAATGATCGAGCTTTTTCTGAGTAGTGGAATTAGAGGTGGTTTTTATTTTCTTCTCTTTGTATACCTTCGTTTTCTAATTGTGCTATCATAAACAAGCATTTAAGAATTGTAAAAAAATTTTTAAATTAAAAAAATAAAGAATCCATCTTTTTTTTTTTTTTTGAGACGGAGTCTCACTCTGTCGCCCAGGCTAGAGTGCAGTGGTGCGATCTCAGCTCACTGCAAGCTCCGCCTCCTGGGTTCATGCCATTCTCCTGCCTCAGCCTCCCGAAGAATCTCCATCTTTCTGCTTTTTTTTTTTTTTGATACAGATCTCACTCTTGCCCAGGCTGGAATGCAGTGGTGCAATCATAGCTCACTGCAGCCTCCACCACTTGGGCTCAAGCAATCATTCCACCTCAGTGTCCACTAGTAGCTGGGACTACAGGTGCAGGTCATCACGACCGGCTAATTTTTGTATTTTTTATAGAGACTGGGGTCCCACTGTGTTGTCCAGGCTGGTCTAGAACTCTTGGGCTCAAGCAATCCTTCTGCCTCTGCCTCCTGAAGTGCTGGGGTTACAGGCGTGAGCCATGGCTCCCAGCCTCTGCTTTTGTTCCACACAGTTCACTCCTTCCGGGGCAAGGCAATGGCTCTGACGCTGCTGCAGGACTTCATGGTGAATTCCTTATATGGAGGGACAGCTTAGGGGCCGCCAGGAAATATCGTCGTGGCCAGAAGCGGAGCAAGGGAGAGAGGGTTTTAAAAGGCAGGGTTGTAAACCTCAGCATAAAATAAGCAGCCAGCCTCTCATTTCAGACATGTAAACAGTAATGTGTATTCATTATAACTGCATTAGTCTAAGGAGTCCCCAGAGATCAGGGGCTAACGGGGGAAGGGGTGGGGGAGACGCTGCCAACTGCACCTGCTGTTTTCTAACACAGTGCAAACAGGTCAAAAGTGGGTTTCTGGTGCATGTCACAGCCAGAAAAGGCCACCCATCCATCTTGTTAAAGGTAAACAGAGATGGAGAAAACAGAAGCACTCAGGACCCCAAACATCTAGCCTGGACTGGCTTGACCCCAATGTGTTCTGCTTAAATGGTTTTCAAGGAGAATATATGCTCAAAAGCTGAGGCACAGCGGACATCACCAGTATGGTCCACTGCAGAGCTGGACTGGCCCATGAAGGGGACACTACAGGCGGGCTCCTCCCCCTTCCTCTAGAACCCAGGCACCGCCCAAATGAGTGAAATCAATCGGGCAGAAGAGCTGTGACCAACATGTATTGAGAGCTCCCTGTTCTAAGGGCTGTGCAGGTCTTAACTCATTTAAACCTCCTAACAGCCTTGTGAGGTGGGTGCTATGTCATCCTCATTTATAAGTAAGGAAAATGAGGCATAGAGACCTTAACTAATTGGCCCAAGATCACCCAACCATGGGGTGGTGTCCAGGCTTACAGAGAAATCTCACTCCAGAGCCCACAACCTTGGTTCCAACACCATTCTGCCTCTGCCAGATGTTCACCAAGCATCCAATTCAGGGTGGAGTTTCAAGACAGTGACTTATGAAGCTGTGCTAAGGATCTTCTGGGTAGCTAATGAGAAAAGGAACCACCACTGCCAAATCCACAAATGCCAATGGTGGGCTGTACTGGCCCCACTGTGTTGATTAAGTAAGTGAGGCTTAAAAACCTAGGGATATTCCAGCTGTTCAGGAAGCTGAGGCAGGAAGATCACTTGAAGCCAGGAGTTTGATATGAGCCTGGACAACAGAACAAGACCTCATCCCCAAAATAATAAAATAAAATAAAAATTAGCTGGGCATGGTGGCACATGCCTGTAGTCTCAGCTATTCTGGAACTTGGGAGGTTGAGGCAAGATTGCTTGAGCCCGGGAATTTGAGGCTGCAGTGAGCCATGATTGTGCTACTGCACTCCAGCCTGGGCAACACAAGAGCCTGCCCCAAAAGAAAAAAAAACCGGCTTGGGGATATTTCCACATACTGGGGAGCATTCCCACTCCTACAACAGGATTAGAAAATGGGAGTCATCTCTGTCCCAAGGCAAGTGGCACGCAGGGGGCACAGCTAAGGAAACTCAGAGGAGCAGCAAAGTCCCTGGAGGGAGGGAGCAAAGTTCCCCTTTCCTTTCGCAGAGCATAAAGCCAAACATCACCTGCACAGGCACCCTGAGATGAAGGACAAAGAGGACTCAGGAGATTTTAAGAGATTCTTCAAGCCTTCCTGCACTGAGCCAGAAAAGTCAGAAGAGCTTCCTTCCCCCAGAAATGGAGCAGATCCACAGCTTCATGCTTATTTTTCCCTCTCCTAAGATATTACCGTTCAGACTCAAGCTTTCAAGGCTAGCCAGTCTGATGTTAACCATTTCTGTCACATTATTCTCCCTCCGCACTCAGAAACGACTAGCTTAGCTTAGCCTTCCCACTTCTACGACCTTGGGAAGAAGGGGAAGCTGAAGTTCACAGCTCCAGGTCTGCCTTTTCACCCAACAGTGGGCACCATTGAAGGCTTGTCTCCCCAGTGATGTCTATGCTGACTGCCTCCCTCACCCATGGTACTGGGACTCTATGATCCCCTCCTTGACTAAGCCTGGCCAGTCAGATTTTTTTTTTAAAAGACATGATTTGGACCCAATAGGAGGAAGGTTGGTCTGGCTGAAGGAAAGGAAGAGAACTGGGAACTGGAAGACAGTTGGGTCTCCCCTTGTGTCCTCTCGGCTTCTCCTTGTCCATATTCATTGTCCTTGCCTCTGGGTACACCTGCTTTCCTGTTCCTTACCCTACATGTTGGATGGAAGATGGCCTCCCAGGGCTGCCTGGTGTCCACCTCCTTGAACCTCAGCCTCCATTCCGAAGTCTGTGAAAGAATCTGATTTGCCTGCAATCCCAGCATTTGGAGAGGCCAAGGTGGGCAGATCGCTTAAGCCCAGGAGTTCAAGACCAGTCTCTACAAAAAATATAAAAATTAGCTGGGCATGGTGTCATACATCTGTAGTCCCAGCTACTTGGGAGGCTGAGGCAGGAGGACAACTTGAGCCCGGGAGTCCGAGGCTGCAGTGAGCTTTGATTGCACCACTGCACTCCAGCCTAGGCAACAGAGCATGACTCCATATCAAAAAATAAATAAATAAATAACAAATAAATAAATAAATGCCAGGCACAGTGGCTCTCACCTGTAATCCTAGCCCTTTGGGAGGCCAAGAAGGGCAGATCACCTGAGGTCAGGAGTTCGAGACCAGCCCGCCCAACAGGGTGAAACCCCATTTATACTAAAAATACAAAAATTAGATGCATGTGGTGGCACACGCCTGCAATCCCAGATACTCAGGAGACTGAGGCAGGAGAATCACTGGATCCCAGGAGGCGGAGATTTCAGTGAGCCTAGATCGCACCACTGCACTCTAGCCTGGGCAACAGAGCGAGACTCTGTCTCAAAAAAAGAAAGAAAGATAAAGAAGAAGTTAACTAAACAGTAAAACCACAAAAAGTAACAGTGAGCAGGGCAAGCATCAGGACACGGGGCTGGCCAAGATTCAGTAGTAGAGGGGCCTCCCGGGAAGGTTCTGTTCATCAGTGTGTATTCACCATCGATCAGGTGAGGCTGCGCCGTGAGAGGAACAATGGACAACTTGCATATAGATGCTACCCTCAAGTGGCTTATAGCAGAGGCAAAAGATTCTCCAACAAAATCATTAGTGAGCATAATAATATGAGGCGAAATGCAATTAAGGGTTAAATAGTAGATTCTAAACAAAAGATGATCCCTGAGAAGTCCAGTTCTCTGGAAGGTATAAAGGGGTGGCACAGTCGGGTACAGTGGCTCACGTCTGTAATCCCAGTGCTTTGGGAGGCCGAGGTGGGTGGATCACCTGAGGTTTGGAGTTTGAGGGTAGCATGGCTAACACAGCGAAACTTCATCTCTACTAAAAGTACAAAACTTATCTGGGCATGGTGGTGCGCACCTGTAATCCCAGCTACTCAGGAGGCTGAGGCAGGAGAATCACCTGAACCCAGAAGGCGGAGGTTGCAGTGAGCTAAGATCCTGCCACTGCACTCCAGCCTGAGCAACAGACTGAGACTCCATCTCAAAAAAAAAAAAAAAAAAAATGGGGGTGGCACATATCCCAGGACAAGACAAACAGCAGTATCTTTGAAAAAGGACATCTCATGTAAGACAGTTCAGAGGCCAGTGTGGCTACACTGAGGCTCCCGGGAACAGAGGCACCGCAGGCTGGAAAGGTGGGTGGGAAACAGTCGATGGAGGAGGTCATGTCCAAGCAGGATTTCTACTCTTGCATCACTGCAAACCACCTTTATGACGTTTGCCATATCCACACACCATCTGCAATATGATTAATAGTTTTCTTTAAACTGACTTACTTTTCAACTTAAAGTCACTCAGGAAATGGCCTGCAAAAGTTAAACATAGAGCTCTAATAGGGCCCAGCAATTCCACTCCTAGGAAGACACCCAAGAGAATTGAAAACATGCTCATACAGAAAACTGGACCAGGCATGGTGGCTCATGCCTGTAATCCCAGCACTGTGGGAGGCCGAGGTGGGTGGATCACTTGAGCTCAGGAGTTGGAGAACAGCCTGGGCAACAAAGTGAGACCCTGTCTCTACAAAAAAATAAACAAATCAGTTGGGTGTAGTGGCACGTGCCAGCTATTTGGGAGGATGAGGTGGAAGAGGATCACTTGAACCTGGGAGTTCAAGGCTGCAGTGAGCTGTGATTGCGCCGCTGCGCTCCAGTCTGGGTGACTTTGTCTCAAAAAAAAAAAAAGCGTATATATGTTCATGGCTATTTGTAACAGCCAAAAAGTAGAAACAACTCAAATGCTCACTAATTGATGAATAAATAGACAAAATATGGTCTATCCACCCAATGAAAAATTATCTAACCATTAAAAGGAATGAGGTACTGATACATGCCTTGGATGAGCCTTGAAAACATTATTCTAACAGGCCAGTCACAAAGGATCATTCATCGTATGATTCTATTTATACAAAATGTCTAAGATAGGCAAATCTATAGAAACTGAATTAGTTTATTGGTTGCCAAGGGCCGGAGTGAAGACAGAAAAAAATGGAGCGTGACTGCAAATGGGGTTCAGGGTTTCTTTTGGGGGTGATGAGAATGTTCTGGAATTAAATAGTGGTGATGGGTGTACAACATGATAAATATGTTTAAAACTACTGAATTGTACATTTTTAAATGGTTAAAATGTGAATTTTACATTATGTGAATTTTATCTCAATTAAACAATTATTTCTAAATGGGATAAAAAAATCAGTATCTCTGAATATAACTATAAGTTTCCCATGAAAATAAAACACAACAAAAACAAAATAATGTTAGTTCATTCTGTCTTGACATCATTGCTTAAGGGCCTGAGCCTGAGACCTGCTCTGTTTTTGTTAGGGTGGGGGTCTGGGAGTTAAAAGCACATCAGCACCAACCTAAGGCTTTCTCCTTAGCCCAATCAGAAGGATTTGAAGAGAAGAGAAAAGGGACTACGTTTCCCACACTGTGATCTAGTGTTAATTCTTAAGTACCAACCTTGTCCCCAAATCTCACCAGTGCACACCGGGTGTTTGGGGAAACTTTGCTCTAAAGGATGAAACCAATGTTGATCGACGCCTTCTATGTGCTGGTCACTGCACTTGACTCTTTGCATCAAGTGACATCATCTATCTCTTATGACAAGTTCTGGTCTCAAGCCCACAGACACACTGGGAAGCCAGGAGGCAACTTGGAGCAGAAGAGGGATAAGTAAAAAGGAAGGTGACACTGTCAGCATGTTCAGGGTGTGCTGGAGGAGAAAACTCAACAAGAGGGGCAAAAGGTTTCACGACAATGCTCTTCCCCATGGCGGCACTGCTTCCTGCTATGGACTGCACGTGTGTGTCCTCTACAGATTAATTGGTTGAAGCCTAACCCCTCAGTGTGATGGTTTTAGGAGGTGGGACCTTTGGGAGGTGATTAGATCATGAGACTAGATCAGATCATGGAGCCTCTCTGAATGGGATCAAGGCCCTTATAAGAAGGGACTCAAAATGAATGAAGCAAATGCAGTCTATATATACCACAGGATACTACTTAGCCATAAAAGAAATGAAACCATGTCTTTTGCAGCAACATGGATGGAAGTAGAGGCCAATATCTTAACTGAAAACAACTCAGAAACAGAAAGCCAAATACTGCATGTTCTCACTCATAAGTGGGGGCTAATAATGTGTGTGCATGGACATACAGTGTAGAATGATAGAGACTTGGGAGTGTCGGAAGAGGGTGAGGGACGAGAAATTACTTAATAGATATGATGTACATTATTTGGGTGATCGTTGCCCTAAAAGCTCAGACTTTACCACCTCGCAATATACCCATGTAACAAAACTGCACTTGCACTTAAATGTATGCGAATTTTTTTAAAGAGGCATGAGAGAGCTGGTTTCCTCTCTCTGCTCTCTGCCACGTGAAAACACAAGAGATTATCTATAAACCAAAAGGAGGGTCTCGCCAAGAACCTCAGACCTCCAGCTCCAGAACTGTGAGAAAAGACATTTCTGTCACTTAAGCAACCCATGGTTACAGCAGCCCAAACAAGTGAAAGCACTTGTGATAGAGGAATGTGGAAGAAAACTGATAAACAGCAGGAAGGTGTTGATTCCGTGAAATGTGGCCTATTTACCCAGTCCAATAATTTGTGTCCATTAAAAACCTGTCCCAGAAAGGTATCTACTAACAAGGATCATATCTACTAACAAGGATCGTATCTACTAACAAGGATCATGAACTTCGAAGTGAAAAGAGCAAGTGACATCGGGTTTGCAGTACAGATCCATTCATTCCACAGTTACTGAGTGCCAACTGTGCGCCAGGCTCTGTAAACAAGACAAAACAAGCCCCTGCCTTCACGAAGCTGGCGTCCCAGTGGGTGTGCAGGGAGCACGCTAAGGACATGCAGAAGAAACTGGGCGGCATTTATGGAGGTGGCCACTGGGTGGGTGACACCACGCTGTTCTTCACTCTCTTCCTTTTGCGCACCTCTTTTTTTTTGTTTTGTTTTGTTTTCTATATTGAGTGGGTGAGGAGTGTTTTGAAATAAAGGGAAAGCCCAAATCCTACACCAAGGCACCCAAGGCACTCCTGAGTTCTGGCTCTCTGTCTCCTATCACAACCTGCACCTGTGTTACAGCCGCACCTGAGGAGGACGCTCAGGTGGTGCCACATGCTCCACACAGGTGTCTTGCAAAGCTGTTCATCTGCTGGAGTGGCCCTCCCTGTGTTCTCTGCCTGGCCTATGAAACCCCCATTCACCCATTAATGCAACTTCCAAAGGGGACCTCCTTCAAATCACTCCTACCCACCTCCACCCAACTCAGCAACAATCCTGTCTCCCTCCGCAGCACTGTCATAAAGAATCCCCGCCACCCCAGCTCTCACCAGTCAATCTCCAGAGGCCTTGCTCAAACCTCAGCCAGCTCCCCTCTGTATTTTCCTCCTTCCCCCAGCTCCCAGGGATTCCACCCACTTCCCTTTCCTCTTCCATCTCACTCCAACTCCCTCATGTAGATGGACTTTCTCTCCCCACCTGCTGCCCCAAATCTCCGAATAGACACATGTGCTTCCTGCCGCCCCCAACAATATACCCATGGACCCTTTTACTCCTAAGGAAAAGAAGACAATAAGTTGATACACTGTTAAATCACAAAACGTCTGCAACCTCCGGTTCTCAGAGTCATTGTTCCTGGATCCACGGCCAGGCCTTGTTGTCTGGGGGTGTGGTTAGCAGGGGGAATGGTTAGCAGGGTCCCAGGCAGGTCCTAGGGAGTTTTGCAAGATTCTCCTGCAGGGTTAGAGTCGACTGGTATGGTTCCACTGTTTCCCCACAGATCCCACACTCATACCAGAAATCTAGGTGTTCTGGTCTCTAAGATAGACAGGCACCTCCCTTCCTGCCTCCCAGACATCTGGAGCCATTGACATTGCTGATGACAGACTCTCAGAACAAGAAAGGGCCTCACATGCATCTAATCAAGGGTCTGTTCAGGCCAGGCACAGTGGCTCACGCCCATAATCCAGTGTTTCAGGAAGCCTAGGCAAGAGGATTGCTTGTTGCCAGCAGTTTGAGACCAGCCTGTGCAACATAGTAAGACCCTGTCTCTACAAAAACTAAAAAATTAGCTGGGCAGGTGGTGTAGTCCCAGCTACCCCAGCGGCTGAGGCAGGAGGATTGCTTGAGCCAGGAATTTGAGGCTGCAGTGAGCTATGATCACACTATGCACTGCAGCCTGGGCAACAGAGCAAAACCCTGCCTCTATTTAAAAGAAAAGGATGGGAGGTCTGTTCAACCCAGGCTTGATAAAGCAGAAATTCTCAACTGAAGATGATTTTGCCACCCAGGCCAATGTTTGGAGACATTTTTGATTGTCACAAATCAGGATGAAGTTGATACTGGTGTCTACTGGGTGGAAACCAAGGATGCTGCTAAACATCCTACACTGCATGGGACAGCCTCCAACAAAGACCTATTCCACCCCAATGTCAAGAATGCCAAGGTTGAGAAATCTTGCTGTAATTAAATTCCTCCCAGCATGGGACACTCACTTTCCCCCACCCCAACCCCGTCCCCACCCAGGAAACCCACTGTTCCTACACGGAGTATTCCTGGTTTAATAAATCGTGGTTATCCTTCAGGCCGGGATCTCTGCCTCTAGTCAGCTGAAACCCCCTAAAATCCTTGCTGCCTAGCTGGCACTGGAGGCTGTCAGAAAATGAGTACAAAATCCCTCCTCCACAATTTAATATATGATAAAGGCGGCATTTCAATTCTGTGGGAAGCGATGGATTATTCAATAAATGGTATTGGGACAACTGGCTGGCCATCTGGTAAAAAATAAAGCTAGATCCTCACCTCCCTCCTAAAACCAAAATAAATTCCAGATGGATTAAAGATTTAAATGCAAAAAAAAAAAAGAAGTTAAAGTAGTAAAAGAAAATATGGGAGAATTGCTCTATAATCTCATTGAGTAAGAGGCCTTTCTAAGCAAGGCACAAAATGTAGAATATGTGGAAGAAAACACTCATAAATTGACTACTGAGGAATTTTTTAATGTCTACAGAGTTTAAAAATCCATAATAAATCAATTTTTCAAAGTTAAACACCAATTTTATAAATTACATTTTATATAAAACATATGCCAGGCTAAGAGACATGTTCTTTCACAAACAAAAACCTGTTAAAAATCAATAAGTAGAAAAAAATAGGCGAAAGAGAAGAAGCAGTTCACAGAAAAAGAAATAGAGCTTTCAAACATAAAAATGTTCTCATAAGCAAAGAGATGTAAATTAAGATGATAGCGATATACTAGTTTTTCGCTGATCAGATTGGCAAAATGAAAAAGTTTGATAATATTCTATGTTGGTAAGGAGATGGGGACCAAGCTGTCTGAGGGAAGTGTGAACAGATCCTCTACAGAAAGCAATTCAGCAACATCAAACCACATTTTAAAGCACATATCCTCTGTCCACATGATTCCAATGCCACACCTATCCTTGCACGTCTTCAAACCCACAGAGGTAAACATATATAGGAATGCTCATTACCATACTGTCTATAATAGCTAAAGACTCTCAACAGCACCAATGTCGATCAACAGCACCAACCAGTCATAATGACTGGTTAAATACATTATGCATCATAAAAGGGAATGCTAGGAAACCCTTAGAGGAGTATGAGGCAGCTTTATGTATCAATCCCCATGAGACATTATTAAAAGGAAAATCTATACATGAAACAATCCTATAATATATTTCCACTTATGTGAAGAAAAATGGAGTGGGTGCAGATTCAATCACTCATTCAACCAATATTTATTAAGCACCTACAATGTCCTAAGCACTGTTCTAGGTGATGGGAATTCTACCAGGAGTAAGTCTGCCAATATATCCATAGGTTGCACATGCTTGGAAAATTACTGGAAGAAAATACAGGAAACTGGTTCTAGGAGAGGCTCTGGAGTTGTCAGATTTAGCAAATAAAACTACAGAATGCCCAGTTAAACCTGAATAGTATATAAACAACAAACAGTGTTTTAGGATAAGTTGGTGCCATGTAATATTTGGGACCTACTTATACTAAAAAGGTGTTCCTTGTTTACCCAAAATGCAGACTGAACCGGGCATCCTGTTAACTGGGCAATCTACTCTGGGGGTGAGGAGTGAAGTTCTGGGGAATGCAGCATCTACCATAGGAGAGAGATATCCTCTTCAAGCTACTGTGTGTTGTAATGCATTGTACTGTTTGCCATTATAACCAGGAGGATACACTGCTTGTGTTGTTATTATTTATTTAATGACACGAATGAGTAAGAAGACAGAAGAAATTCCACAGACCTAAGGCCCAACTCAGTGCAAGCTGCAAAGTGCATTCCTGGCCAGCTCAGCCCTCAGAGGCAGCCTGGCAGCCCCACAGTCGCATTCCAGGGCCGGTTGCTTCTCTAAATGGAAGCACTCGATCCCACACTCTAGCAGCAAGTCAGCAAGCAAGACTCTGAGCTGTGCTATTTTTTTTTTATTTAAAAAAAAAAAAAAAGGACCAATGCAAAGAAAGAAATGTAGAAAACAGTGAAGAGAAGAAACACCAGAAACACCAGGCATGCTAAAAGCTGGCCTTTTCCATGACAATATGGGGAAATAAAACGTCAGATTTCTTAAACAGCCTGGTTTAAGGATCTCTTGAACCTCTCAGATCATCTCCATCTGTCCTTGCCTCTTTCTTAGGGGAGATTTTACCACTCAAAGAGGAAAAGTACCTTTTATGTAAAAATGCCCCAACTTTTAAATCCCAAATATTTTGAGTACTACCAATAACCGACATGTATAAAGCACTGAAGCACTTACTATATGCCAGATACTCCTCTAAGTGTTGTGGTTTTTTATTGTCGTTCTTGTTCTTTTGAGATGGAGACTCGCTCTGTCGCCCAGGCTGGAGTGCAGTAGTGCGATCTCAGCTCACTGCAACCTTCACCTCCCGGGTTCAAGCGATTCTTCTGCCTCACCCTCCCGAGTAGCTGAAATCACAGGTACCCGCCACCATGTCTGGCTAATTTTTGTATTTTTAGTAAAGATGGGGTTTCACCCTTTTGGCCAGGTTGGTCTTGAACTCCTGGCCTCAAGCAATCTATCTGCCTCAGCCTCCCGAAGTGCTGGGATTACAGACATGAGCCACCATGCCCAGCTTCCTCTAAGTGTTTTAGCAATTACTGACGTATTTAATGCTTTCAACAACCCCAAGAGATAGATGCTGTTATTATCCCTCTTGTGCATATGTGGAAAATGAGGCACAGAGTGGCTTGACAATTAGCAGAAATCACACAGCTGGAACGTAGGAAACCTGGGATTTGAGCCCAAGTAATCCGACCCCAGAACCCACCCCCTTAACTGCAGGCCAGGTTCGTCCTGGGTACCCTTGGTGAACAAAGTAGACACACCCCCTGCCATTATGGCCCTTACAGCTCATGAGGGAATCTAGCTATTCACAAGGAAATAGACAAGCTAATGGCAAACAGTGCTAAGTTCTAGGGCAGACACGAATAAGGACTTGAAATAGACCACATATTCCTTTAGTCAACACATTTAATAAGGGTCTATGGTGTGCCCAGCATCGTTGCAGGCACCAGAGGATGCAGCAGTGAATGAAACAGAGATCCTTAACCTCATGAAGCTCACCATCCTATTCAATATCTGGAAGGAACTTGAAATAGGATGTCAGCAAGGGCCTGTCAAAGGGGGAGACATTTAAGCTAAGACTAAAAAGTGAGAGCTCACCACGTAAAGAGAAAAAAAAAAAGTATTCCAGGCAGTGGGAACCACTCGCTGCAAAGACTCTGGGTGGAAAGGGTTTCAGTTTCTCCTGTCCCCAAGAACAATTCCACTGCTGCTTTCACCCCCGGCGTTCTCCTCTTCTCCATCCAAAACCCATAGTTAAAAGCTTATTTTAATACTCTCTTCCCTCCCAGCTATCTGAGAGATCTAGGATAGGAATCACTTACTTTCTCATATTCCCAAGGCATGTGCTTTCTAATTATTCAAATTATTATTTATTGTGACTAACAAAATTAAGGCATCTCTGATTGTTCACGCTCCGATCAAGCTTTGAGAATCTTTGCTGCTGTTAGGAGGGAAATGATGTGGTAATACCAATCCCCAGATGTACGCAGCAGACCTGTCTCCACACATTTAGAAAAAACTAGGACAGAAACCAAGAGAATCTCTATCACTCCCCCACACACACGTGGGTGCACACACACACACACACACACACTTAAGTTCCCTTCCGGATCCTACTCACAAAAGCTTGGGGCCATGTATTTTTGTCCTGAGCAGGACAACAAAAGCGGAGCTCTTTACCACAGCTCTGAGTCAGGGGAGGGTTTAGAAATAACATAAGTAGGCCGGGTGTGGCAGCTCACACCTGTAATCCCAGAACTTGGGGAGGCTGAAGCAGGAGGGCTCCTGAGGCCAGGAGTTTGAGACTAGCCATGCAACATAGCAAGACTTTGTCTCTACAGAAAAAGGAAAAAAAAAAAAAAAAAAAGAAAAAACTAAAAATTAGGTAGACTTGATGGCTTACGCCTGTAGTCTCAGCTATCCAAGAAGCTGAGGTGGGAGGATGGCTTGAGCCCAGTAGTTCAAGGTTACAGTGAGCTACGATCGTGACACTGCATTCCAGCCTGGGTGACAGAGTGAGACCCTATCTCAAAAAAAGGAAGGAAGGAAGGAAGGAAGGAAGGAAGGAAGGAAGGAAGGAAGGAAGGAAGGAAGGAAGGAAGGGAGGGAGGGAGGGAGGGAGGGAGGGAGGGAAAAAACTTTGAGCTAAGTTCCTGAATACATTGTCATCAAGAGATGACAGCTACTATCATTACTGTGCAGATAATAATGGTGAGGGGTGAGAAGCTGGAGCCAGACAACTTAGATTTCAAATACTAGCTAGAGTCTAGTTGAGCCTCAGCTTCCCCATCTGTAAAATGGGGACTGCTATAACAGTGCTTATTCCTCAAAGGATGCTGAAAGGGTCAAATAAACAACTGCAGGAAAATGATATAGAATAGAATTCAGCACAGAGTAAGTATTATACTAACTTAATTGTTAACCTCAAAATGGTAGGGTCAAAGGCATCACAGTTGCATAAGATGTTAGCATTAGGGGGAAACTGGGTGAGGGGTATATAGTGGAACTCTCTGTAAATGTTTTGCAACTTTTCTAAAAATCTGAAATTATTCCAAAAATTAAAAGGTGATTTTTTGTAAAGGCAGGGGCAAATATTTTTTCATTGTCTTCTTGGATCTTCTCCCTTATAAGGAGAAAAATCCAAGTTTCAGAAAATATATAGCATTGTCCACACAGATAAGAGCCCCACCCCACCCTACATACCCCCCGTTTCCCCCAAGCTACCCTCTGTCTGCTGGGTGAGGCTGCTTATCAACTGGCTTTGAGTTAAAATCAAGTCTCTTCCTGGAGGTAAAAATTCCAACAGACCCAGACCTATATCTGCCATCAAGTTTTCTTTTTTCGGTGAATATTTTTTCAGTGCCTACTGTGTACCAGGTACCAATCCAGTAGCTGGGAAACCATAATGACCAAGGCACACACACTCAGCCACAGTATCTGTCTGCACCAGCTTGGAGATGTTTGCATCAGCTCTGAGACTTACAGCATGTATTTGCAAAGCGAAACTGACTTTTGTGGCCTCTAATGCTAGGGAATGGTCATTGCAGGGTGTCTTCTTGACCACTCAAATCTTTGGGACCTCAGAGAAAATGCTGCCACCAGCCAGTTCCCACAAGACATTTCAGGGAGGAGAACCCCGCAGTCTCAGACAACAGGCTGCAACTCCCGGGGAACCTGAGCAGGCTGGTTGCTGGGCAGGCCTGGTAGAACTAACTCAACTTCCCCTTTCATTTCTACTTGACATTCCAGAGAGATGGGCCGGAGAAATCTGCCTTGTCTGTCTTTAAAAGAAGACATTTCTCCCACGACTTCCTCCTCTTCGAATTCCCTCATCTATCCATCTACTCTAACTCCCCTTCCGCTCTCAAAGCTGTTTCCTGCCGATAAAAACACCCCACAACTTCCAGTCTGCGTAGTGAGATTGCAGCCAGCAGGCTCTAAATGCCGACATACTCCCAATCAAGCAGCAGGCGCCCCCGTTGAGTTAACGATTTTTTTTAAGCAAGAGAACCCATGCTGTCTACTTACCCTTAGGATACAGCGCATTGGGAGAGGGGGTGGGTACGATCGATCATAAAGGACCGGCTGCAGAGAGAGAGGCTCTTGCTGTGCTGTATGAACTATGGGCAATTTGCAAAGATTATATCCCAAACCCTCACGTGCTCAGAGTCCCAGAATGACAGACACAATTAATATTTTCAAGCCATCCTTGGCAATTGCATGTTGATGAGGAAAAAAAAATTAATCTTGTAGATTAGAGAGAGCTGTTCCAGTGTAGGGGAGAGACAGAGGTGACCCTATCAACTCAGGATCCCCATGGGAGAGGGGGCGGTCAAGAAGGACTAGAAATGGGTCACATGATGAATGCACGGTGCACAGGATTAGACACCACTGCAGAAATCTCTAGCCAAATTTAAAATGTGCATGCCATCTTAACCTAGAAATTCCTCTTGCAGGATTTTGGATTACAGATGTACTTGCACATGTGCGTCCACAGTTAGGTACAAGGAGATCCACTACAGCACGGTTTGTTATGCAAAAGACTAGAAATAACCTATGCCCATCAACAGAAGACTGTATGGGACATCCACATAAAAAAATAAAATAAAACCCTGTGCAGCTGTTGAAATGAATGAGGCTGCTCTACATGTGCCGATATGAAAATATCTCTAAGATACATCATCACGTAGGAAAAAAAAAAGGCAACAAGGAAAAAAAATGTGTGTAAGGTGCTACTAAGGGTATAAGATTCATATGCGGAATGTCTGTCTACTAATATATAGGAGACTAGTGACTGCAGTACTCCTCCAGAGAAGAGAACTGAAGACTTGAGGACAGAAGTGGAGTGGGGAGATTCTTTATTCACTGCATACCTTGTTGTACCTGTAGGATTTCAAACTTTGCATCATATGTTCAAAAACAAATTATTTCAATTGATAATAGAGAACTAAAAATACCTAGGAAAAGAAGACAAAGGTTTTATCCATTTATATCCACACATTCATGCACACACAATTTCCTGTACACAGTGATAACTGCATAAGAATTGGTATCTCTCAGCTTTATGGAAGTGGTATGTTATAAGCATTTAGATCAAGGTTTCTCAACCACGGCACTGTGGACATTTTGGACTGGTCAAATCTTTGTTGTGAGGCTGTCTTGTATATTTTATTTAGTAGCATCCCTGGCCTCTACCCACTAGATTCCAGTAGCAATCCCCACCGCCCCAAGTTGTGACAAACAAACTGTCTCCAGACATTGCCAAATACCACCTGGGGGCAAAATCACTTGAGTTAAATTATGGGTCTCAAAAAGTAATAACTGTGTCTTGCTTATTTCCTTCTCTCTCCATACCTAACTGTAATCCCAGCACTTTGGGAGGCTGAGACAGAAAGATCACTTGAGGCCAGGAGTTCGAGACCAGCGTGAGCAATATAACAAGGTCCTGTCTCTACAAAAAATAAATAAATAAAATTTAATTTGCTGGGCCTGATGGCACGTGCCTACAGTCCCAGCTCCTCAGAAGGCTGAGGTGGGAGAATTGCTTGAGCCCAGGATTTTGAGTATAGTGAGCCATGGTCACATCAATGCCCTCCAGCCTAGGTGACAACAAACCACACACATGCACACACACACACACACACATACAGTTCTTATGGATAATTACAAATGAACAAAAGTAATTTACAAAGCTTGTTTCAAATGTATATACACGCGTAGTTTGGTACTGGGGCTTTCTGAATGCTGAGATGGCATTTCCACCATTCTGTTTCCTCCAGTAAGCTGCTGTTTGACATTTTAAACAGAGAAATGACCCTTATCCTCAGCAGAGAGATCTGGGGGAGACGTCTTCCCAAGAGTTAAAGAGCAGGGAATGTACTGGTCTTACAATGGATAAGGAATGGAATGTACTGTTTCCCCCGAACTGTCCTTGATAATTATTACCTTGACCTTCCCTCTGTGATGCCAACCAATGTTGCAAATGCCAATCACTGATCCCAATGTGTCTGCTGCCAATGTGTCTGCTGCCTAAAGGCTAAGCTGTGGCAGGCATCTCTGCCCCTCTTTCTGTGGCAGCAGAAGGAGAAGCACTTGTTTCACACATTTGGCCATGTTGAATGGCAGACTTCCAAGAGTTCTACTTCTGCAGAAACTCCAAGAGTGACCTCAACATAGAAATCATCAATAGGGTCCAAAACAAGTTCTGAGATGCAAAACGAAGTTTTTCTCACCCAATACCATTCATAAAAATAACAGTCACAACTACTATCTCTTAAACACTTCCTATGGTCCAGGCATAGACCTAAGGATTTCCCAGACATTACTTCGTTGGAGCCTCAACACAACTTGATGAAGTATACACGATCACTATCACCCCATTTTACAGATACAGACCAAGGTGCAAGGAGGTTAGATGATTTGATCAAAACCACACAGTTAAGGATTGCATGGTCCCTGGAAAATAGGCTGTTTTCCTTCAGTAGTCGCTGCCATTGTTGCTTATATTATTATTTCATTATGGATTTTTACCTCCCTAGATGTGGCCATGTCCTTTCCTATCCCAGGGCTTTCACGCTGACTGTGCCCTCTGCCTGGGATGCTTTTCCACCAATCTTCACCTAGTTTTTGTTTAAACTTCACTTTGTCAAGAAAGAGTTCTTTGGCCCTCAAAATGAGAACGATCGCCTTAATACACATGCTCACCTACCCCATTCTTCTCATTTGTAATACTTATCATAACTGTAATTGTATTATTACCTGTGTACTTATTTGCTTGTCTATCTCCCTACTAGATGGCAAGCTCTATGATGGGAGGACTGTCTAATTTACTGGCCACTGGATGAGAACCTAGAACAGTGCTTAGCACACAACAGGCACTCAATTAAATATTAGATAGGGCCCAGTGCGGTGGCTCACGCCTGTAATCCCAGCACTTTGGGAGGCCAAGGCTGACAGATCACTGGAGGTCAGGAGTTTGAGACCAGCCTGGCCAACATGGTGAAACCCCATTGCTACTAAAAATACAAAAATTAGCCGGGCGTGGTGGTGCATGTGCCTATAATCCCAGCTACTCAGGAAGCTGAGGCAGAAGAATCACTTGAACCTGGGAGGCGGAGGTTGTAGTGAGTCGAGATCATGCCATTGCACTGGACAACAGAGCAAGACTGCATCTCAAAACAAATAAATAATAAACATAAATATTAGATAGATACACGGATGGGTGGATGGATGGGTGGATGAGTGGATGGGAGAGAGGGAAAGAAAAAGGGTGGAAGAAATGGCAAACGACTGAACAAATGATTTAACTTTAAAGATATAGTGTTGAGAGATCAAGTAGTCTAGTCTTCTCCGCATTTCACAGCTAAAGACAGTAAGGTTCTTGGAGGTTAGAGTCAAATCACACAGGATCCAGTATCAGAACTTAGACAGTTGCAGATAACTGGTTAGTTCCAGGAACTGGAGGACATAAGCTGCCAGGTGACAGCTAGATGAACAAACAACGTGCCTAAGAGAACCCACCAACAGGTGACAGCTGCCTTTCATTAGGGTTCCAGCCACTATAATGTGTGCATTAAAATTCACCCCAAAATACCTGTTTTCCAGACTTATAAAATTGATCTGATTATCCCTTCACAAAGTCTGAAAAAGCAAAAAAATAATAATTCTTTCACACATTGGCGAGTTGTGGTGTTTATGTTCAAAATGCCCTTGCAAACCCACAGGAAACACTGTTCTTGTGTATCATGTCACAGCACGAAGTCCCCACTTCCTTCAGGGGAAAGAAAAAAGCCATCTGGCAGGAGTTGCTCTCAGCTCTTTTCCACTGCCTCCCTCCCTGCTCAGAGCTCTACAGAGCACAGCACGTGTGCCTTCCCCATGCCCCTGGTACATCCCACTCCATCAGAAGCACCAGCTTTATTATCATGGGCCCCCATGTACACAACTCAGCTCTGCTCTCCAGGAGGTGCTTGTGTTACTCGTGATCAACACCTGGCACAGGGTCCGACACACAGTAGTCACTCAATGAATGTTTACTGGATGGATGGATGAATGGACAGATGGATGAGTGGGTGGGTGGGTGGGTGGGTGGATGGATGGGTGGGTGGGTGGATGGATGGATGGATGGATGGATGGATGGATGGATGGATGGACAGATGGATGAGTGGGTGGGTGGGTGGATAGACGGATGGATGGATGCATGGATGGATGAGTGGATGGATGGATGGGTGGATGGATGGATGGGTGGATGGTTGGATGGATGGATGAAGAGCCTTCCAGCTGATCTTCAGAGGCATTTTCCAATCCTTCATTTGGTTTCGCCTATAAGAGATTAACTTCACTTGTGTGTATTCCTTTAATTCAAAAGCTAATTGTTGAGTATTTAAAAATAATTTCTAGGAAAACATTAGGATAAGGCTCTTTCCCCTCTCAAGCCCTTTGCACATGCCAGTCCTTCTGCCTGGAATGCCTTTCTTCCTTCCTCTCTTCACACAGCTAATGCCACTTCTTAAGGTGCCAGCATAAATGTCACCTTCACAAAAAGCATCTCCTCATTAAAATTCTTAAATAGATACTCACATGCATGTTCACTACTCTCTCCTTGAGACCCTTATTGGTTTCCTTTATATCTGTTTTAATTTGCCATTTATTTTTTGTGTCTTTCATCCTCTCAATGTAGATTCAATGAAGATACAGGCCAGGTCTACATCAAATACGTTTCTCTCAGACCCTAGCACAGTGTCTGCATATAGTATGTTTTCAATCAATATTTGTTGATTGAATTAATGAATGCACTAATTCAATAAGAGGGAAATGGGTCTAAAAAACATAAAAAGTGAATAATGAAATAAGTTTGAAAGTCACATCTTTAAAAAAAGTCTAGAATTGCATGAAATAATGCATGTGTCAACAGCAATTCACAGGAAATCAAATATATTTAATTTTTTTCATAAATTCTGGTTCTAAAATCTTCAGAGGCAGGAAAGTGGATTGGGAGAAGAAGTAAACACTTGCCAAATGCTATGCCTTGCAAAAAAAATGTGAATGGATTGAATTATCCCATTAAAAGCAAAGATTCATAATTTAAAGAAAAAATAGAATTCAAATATACATGGTTCCCATGAGACTTGCTGAAAATAATATGATCCAAAATGAAAATGAAAAAGTGAGAAAAGCTGCCATGAGCAGAAATATTAATTATCAGACAAATAAAATGTAAAGCATAAGAATATTACATAGGACAAAGATGGATATTTTATATTCATAAAGGGGACATCAACAATAACAACATGACCAATAGCAGTGTGTGTCCCATGTGCCTGGCACTATGATGAATACTTAACATCAATTATGTCATTTAATTTAAGCATTAAAAATAAGCAACACTCGCATCATTATTATCACCAAGCTTTTAGGAGAATCTAAAACTGGTTCATCATTTGGTAGGCAGCAGAGGAGAATTTGAACTCAGATCCGAGTAACTTCACAATAAGACTGGAGAATCATGAACCTCTAACTCCTATAACATAAAAATACATTAGAAATATACAAAACAAAATTTGTTTAAAAAAATACAAAGATGTGTTGAAAAATCACTATTATAGTAGGAGACAAGCATGCTATCTGATTTTTGACAAATCAGTAGATATAATTAAAAGTATATAGGGACATTTAGCTCAAGAAACTAGGAAGATTGATAAAACTGAGGAAAGAATTAAAAAGCAGAAATTCATGCATCTGGAAACAGAAAAAAGTTGAATTGAAGAATAAATTTAAGAGGTGGTTGTTTGAGGGGAAAAATAAAACAGTGACACTCTGGCAAAGCTCATAAGGAAATTTTCAAAAACTAAAAATAGGAACTCAGTAAGAATGAGAAAAGAGAATTGCAGATGGCAAGGCAATTTTTCACATCATTACAGGATAATATATATAGTTTTATGCTAATAAATTGAAGATTCAATTAAATGATTATTCTTAAGAAAACACAACACATTTTAAAGTATACCAAAAATGATTCTGGAATACACGAGAAAGAATTACCAAATAACTAATCCTGGAAAAGGCACCAGGCCCAGAAATTGTTTTGCTTTGGGAGTATGGTAAATCCACTCAAACTTTTAAAAAATATTCTAAATCCTTTGCCATTTAGACTCTTCCTAAGCATTAAAAAACAAGAAAAGATGGAAGACTTCCCAGATGTTTTGATGAAAATAGCAAAAACTTGTCAAAGACAGCAGACCAAAAAAAAAAGAGTAAACGGCAGACAAATTTCACTAATGAATATAGACTCAAAGATCCTAAATGTAATAGAAATAAATGTAACCCAACAACATAATGTCAGAATGAATCAAGTGCTGGGGACGATATTGATGATAAAGGTACCACATTGCTTCAGGTGTTTACAATGAAGATACATTTTTCTTCTGCCTTAAAAAAATAATTTATTTTTCCCCTCACAATTCTCTGGGTTGGCTAGACTCAGCTGGGTGGTTCTTCAGTTCTACATGGTATCACCTGTGCTCACATGCAGGTGCTTGCACCTGGAAGCTGGAACATTCAAGACGGCTTCCCTCACAAAGCATGTACTCTTCAAAAGCAACAGTGTTATTTTCTGGGGGGAAATTAAAGCAATGATTATATCCAGTGATCAAGTGAATTTGGAAATGCATGTACTCTAGGAGGTGTGTAAATTAGTTACAACTTCTCTGGAGAGCAATGTGACAATGAAAACCTTTTAAATGGCCACACTTTTTGACCCAGAAACTCCCATTTTAGGGACTGTGATGAGTTGATTACAATAATGGTCCCAGGACTTCCATGCCTTTTGTAGCCATGCCCTTGGTAATGTCTTCTCAAACTGGCTCCAGGCATGGCCACATCACATGCTTTGGCCTATGGGACAGAAGCAAATGTGATGCAACCAAAAACTTGAAAAAATGTTTGTGCATCAGGGCTTGCCTCCTTGCTGCTCTTGCAACTCTGACTGCTATGGAAACAACCTGGCCTGCTGGAAGATAGATACCACCATCATCCCAGGCAGTTCCCCAGCTGATTGCAAATGCATAACCAACCCTAGCCTATGTCCACTGATTCCAGACTAGTCCAACAGAACTGCAGAGGTAAGTAAATAGTCATTGTTTGACAGCACTAAGTTGTGGGATGATTTGTTACACAGCAAAAGCTAACTAATACATGAACTTGTCCTTAGGAAATATTCACAAATAGCTTTCCATAAAGATAAATATACAACAATGTTATTTGTAACAATGGTTGAATCATGTTGAATAATAAGAGCTTTGTAGGTAAATTTTAGGTCTATCCATTCAATGGAAATCTATGCAGTAATTAAAAATCCTCTTGTGGAAAAAGATTTGATATAGTAAAATGTTTACACTAGAGCACAGTGGAAAAGAAGGCTATAAAACAATATTATGGCGTGAGACTACTCTTGTGAAAAATAAAAGCGCACATATTTATATGCATGGGAAAATACTGGAATAACATAAAAATGTTAACAATGCCAGATGATTTTTTTCCTTTTCTAAAATGCTTTTCACACTTCCTGCCTTGATCATAAGTCAGAACTTATAAACAGTCATTGAACTGTTCAGAGAGCTGAACCTGGAATTCTCTGAGGCCACTGAAGGCTATGGCTAAGGAATCCGATAAGGGGTAATCGGGGCATGAATGTTAGAAAATCCTCCTAGCATAATCTCTGTTAAACCAGCCTAAGCACGGTGATTGGCAGCACAGCTGGGAAAAGAAAATGGAAAGAGCTGGAATGAGCTGCCATATTGCTGGCAAAAGCCTTCATGCCATGGCCAATTTATTGGCTCCAAGTCCAGTAAGCTTTCTTGGCTTCTCTCTCTGCTCCTCAAGTTTCATTCTGCTCCTGCTACCTCTCTGTCTCATGTTTCCTTCTTACTTTTCCCTTTATTTACTCTTCATGTGGATAGTCTCAGATTTTCTTTGAGGAGAAGAGAAAGGATTCAGGTAGTGGACTGGAGAGGAGTTGTCCAAAGATCTCAGCAGGGTCTCCAGCACGCTCCCTCAGACCATCCCTGTGTTTCAAGATTAAGCATGAGGGCCATTGTAAGTTCACCCTATAGACTGAGTGATCAAGGAATGCAGATTTCCAGTCCTGTTAAAAATAAATAAATAAAGATGCTGATTGATCCATCCCCATGTTAATGAGCTGGTTCCACTCACATGGTATCGTGGAGACAGAGCCTGAGATAGGTGATAGGCTGAGATTAGAAGGCAGATCTTCTAGTTCTGAAGCTAACTTGATGTCAAATTTCAGAATTTGCTTTCCCTTCCTGAACCAAAGTTTCTTCCTCTGCAAAATGGGTCCAATATATCCCCTCAGACTGTGTTGAGCTCCCATTGAAACTAGTATTCTTCTCTTTCGTTCAGTGCTATATACGGGTAGGCACTCAAAAATCTATATATTGAACGAAGTAATAAATAAGACCATCTGTCTACTCACTCATACATGGTTTTGTATGAAGACCAGATAAATGGGAATGCAAGTGCTTTGAATTAATAAACTACATTACAAAGACAATGTGTATTTTAATGTTTTGTATTAATACGAAGTAGAAATAATGTTGTTGTCTTGGAAATAGCAGGCTCATCTCTTAAGATAAAAGCTCTGGCGCTTTGCAAAGCAAGGTTTGAGAATCACTGAAGTAAGAATTAAAGTTCGGGACCTTAAAATGATTTAATCCACCAACTCAGCTGATACTGCATCCTGAAGCAATGGAGATTTTTTAACCACTTGCGTTGTCAGTCTTTAAAGTCTAGGGCATAAGACACAGAAGAGCAAAGGGAATGCTTTTTCATAACATTCTAATTGAGACGGATAGAGAAAAAAAAGTAAGCTTTCTCAACACATCTGTCTATCACCAATTAAAATGAGTGTAAAGACCTTCACCAAAGATTTCTCTCAAGGGCTCCCAGTAACAGGTACATCTTTATCACTGAGACGAAGGAAGTTGTACCACTTATTAACAGGCATTTGTTTCAGCAAATGTCACCCGGAGATGTGGGATCCAGCCGTCTCCCAATTTGCACACACTTGAAAGCTGTTGGTGATACAGCTCTAGGAGGGCGTGGGCAGGGGGCCTATGGTTTTTCACACATTACACTAGAAGGGATTCTAACTGCACAAGAAGGTAGGGTGTGGGATGTCAGCCAAGCTAAACACTGACAAATTCCCTTCTGGTCCGAGCCTGCAAAATTTCTGTGCTGTCTTTTGTGAAAGCTCCTTTCCTGGGTCAGCGTGATGGACGGACATGTGGCGTTCTTTCACAAGTGGCTTCATTAAGACGCTCATCAACTTCGCCAGGCCTTTCAGAGCAACATGACCCCTTGAAAACTGGGCATTGGATGTAGAGCTGATATCATGATACCACAACTGGCCAACTTCTCTAATTAAACACTCAAGCCTCACCCTTCTTTGTTGAGCTGGGGGTTGTAGAATAAGTAATCATAATAGCTCCTGACAAACCCCTATGCTTCTTACAGATATGCCTAACACAGGCAATAAAATTGGAGAGTGAAAGGTCAGGGTGTTCCTTCTTAAATATTAGCTGCCTCAGTAAGGATTTTCAAGGAGCTGTAAAATGCAGTATTCAGTAGGACCTCCTAAAAGTCAAGCAGATCCGTTCATTAACTGATTTATTCTTTTAAAAAATATGTACTGAGTATCTACTATGTGTAAAGTACCATTCTAACTATTACAATTAGATAAGTGAATAAACAAGTCCTTTTTCTCATGGAAAGCATATTCTTATAATTAATAACAAATAAATTTTGGGGGAAAAAACCCCAAAAAACATAAGAAAATGCCAGGTATTAATAGGTGCCAAAAAGAAAAGGGAAGGGAAATAAAATGAGACTGGTATTATTTTAAATAGATAGATGATAGATGAGAGAGACAGAGATAGAACTGGATTATCCTGCAGTAATAACCCTCAAAATAGGCAAAAGTTTGGTTTTCTCACATACTACAGGTTCATGCCTGATCAGCTAGGGAAGCAGTTCTATGTCTCCAGGAGCAAGTTGATAGAGCAGCCATAACTCAAAGATTCTTTCTGGATAATCTAGAACCAGCAATTACATATCCCAGCATAAAAGTGAACATACATCACTTTAGATCACAACTCACTGGTCAGAGCTACTCATATGGCCCCACCTACCCACAAGGGAGGCAAACAGTGCAATCCTACCATTGGCCTGCAAGGCCAAAGACCAGAAATATTTATTGAAGACCTTTAATGATTATTATAGATGATAAACAGGTGAACAGATGCAGTGATGCTAACAGCTAACACTTAGATAGCACTGCTATGATCCAGGCGCTACTGAAAACACCTCACGCATACTGAATCGCATAACCTTATACATTGTGCTGTAAGTGAGGCTCTGTTATTAATTTCAGTTAATGCCAATCTCATTTTATAGCCGAGGAGACTGAGACAAGGAGAGGTTTCAAAACTCAACCAAGATCACATGCTTGGTGAGTGGTAGAGCTGGGATGCAAACCTAGGCAGGGTAACTCCAAACTCTATGCCCTTAATCATTACACTATGTTGAATGCAGATGGATGGATGGATGGATGGATGGATGGATGGATGGATGGATGGATGG
>NC_045450.1:22244991-22247818 GCF_002776525.5 Piliocolobus tephrosceles | reverse complement strand
TGGATGGATGGATGGATGGATGGATGGATGGATGGATGGATGGATGGGTTAATGGGCAGATGGGTGGGTAGGTGGGTGGATGGGTGGGGTGGATAGGTGGGTACGTAAATGGGTAGGTGGCTGGATAGATGGATGGGTGGGTGGGTGGGTGGGTGGATGGATGGATGGATGGATGAGTGAATGGGTGGGTATATGACTGAGTAGGTGGGTGGGTGGGTTAGTGAGTTGATGGGTGGGTAAGTGGGTGGATGAATGACCAGTCATGTCAAATTTATTGGGAAAATAAGTACATTTCATTCACACCCTGCTAGCCCAAGGAGACTCACACGCTTGCAGGTCTCACACTCCCCCCATCTTAGCCATCCAGCTATGTCACCACTTACATTCTCAACAGCCCCAGCTGTGGAAAAGCTGTGATAGGGTCTGAAGCACAAGGCCAGGGACCTATATAAGACATAATGTGTGCTTGCCAGTGACACCCTTCCAGCCCTCTTGCAACCTCAAGCCTCTTACCCAGTCCCTACACAGTAGCCCCATCCTGGCAGATGAGGAAGGGATAACTCCTTACAGAAAAAGATGATCAAGCCCTGGCCAACCCAGGGATGGCCCAGACAGGTTGTGGTTGAGAAAAAGCAGACATGACGAGGGTGGTAGAGGGAGGGAGGACAAACTAGTGGTTATGGCCAAACCAATGGCGCCTGAGTCAGACACAATGGGTTTTGAGGATTTCCCCCTCCCTGGCACCAGCACACACTTAAAAAAGAAACAGTTACCAAGCACCCTTTGGCTTGCCGACAGCATTCAGCTTCCTGGGTAGAGATCACAGAAAGGCAGCAAGGAAGATGGCCCTAAATGTTCCGCTCCACACAGTCTGCTCCTGTGGCCTGGCCCTGCTACAGCCCATGAGGACCCACTATCTCCTAGAGGAGGGCCAGCCTGCCAACTCATGGAGCCAACTGGCCCACTCAGAGAGCTTTCACGGGGCTTCCTTTAGCTGAGCCAAGCTGTGCCTTCCACTGTTCGGTCCAAGTGTCTCAACTCAACAACCTCAAAAGTCACTTGAACTCAGCAACTGTCCTAAGAGGCAGGCTGAATCTAGAGAGAGCATCGATTTATTGGTGAGAACACAGCAGTCCACCAGGGAGAAAGGGCTTGCCTGAAGTCCTCCTCTAGGTAGTCCTTGCAAGAACCAGGCTGGGAAAACAAAGAAGGGGACTTGATGTGCTAAAGGAGGAGGGAGAAATGAGAGTTCAGCAAGTCAGATTCTTGCAATTAACTGTCAGATGCAGGTGTGCTCAAGAAAAAACTAGACCTGGAAAGATCATGGGGACCCTGCTGGAGAGAAAAAGGCCAGGGCCATACACTGCTCGCCTTTGGGCCCAGCACCCCCAGCTGGAGAATCCTTCAAGCATATTGCCTGCTGGTCACTCAGACAGCTTATACAGTGCCTTGGAGAGATTACGGAGAAAAAAGGATGCTCTTAACACTGTTGGTGAAATTGTAAATTAGTTCAGCCTCTCTGGGAAGTAGTTTAGAGACTTCTCAAAGAACTAAAACTAGAATTGCCATTCAATCCAGCATTCCCATTACTGGGTATATACTAAAAGGAAAACACACCATTCCTCCAAAAAGACACCTTCACTCTCATGTTTATTGCATCACTGTTCATAAGAGCAAAAACATAGAATCAACCTAGATGCCCATCAACAATGGACTGGATAAAGAAAATATGGTACATCCATATGACCCAGCCATCCCACTACTGGGTATATACCCAAAGGATTATAAATCATGCTGCTATAAAGACACATGCACACGTATGTTTATTGCGGCACTATTCACAATAGCAAAGACTTGGAATCAACCCAAATGTCCATCTGTGACAGACTCGATTAAGAAAATGTGGCACATATACACCATGGAATACTATGCAGCCATAAAAAAGGATGAGTTTGCGTCCTTTGTAGGGACATGGATGCAGCTGGAAACCATCATTCTTCGCAAACTATCACAGGAACAGAAAACCAAACACCGCATGTTCTCACTCATAGGTGGGAACTAAACAATGAGATCACTTGGACTCGGGAAGGGGAACATCACACACCGGGGCCTATCATGGGGAGGGGGGAGGGGGGAGGAATTGCATTGGGAGGTATACCTGATATAAATGATGAATTGATGGGTGCTGACGAGTTGATGGCTGCAGCACACCAACATGGCACAAGTATACATATGTAACAAACCTGCACGTTATGCACATGTACCCTAGAACTTAAATAAAAAATATATATATATATGGTACATATACACCATGGAATACTACACAGCCATAAAAAAGAATGAAATCATGTCCTTTGCAGCAACATGGATGCAGCTGAAGGCCATTATCCCAAGTGAATTATCACAGAGAAACAGAAAAGCAAATATCACATGTTCTGACCTATAGTGGGAGCTAAACACGGGGTATACACAGACACAAATATGGAAACAACAAACACTGGGCACTCAGAAAGGAGGGAGAGGAGGGGGTAATGGTTTTAAAACTACCTACTGGGTACTATGCTCACTATTTGGGTAACAAGTTCAATGCCTACACCTCAGCATCATGCAATACACCCATGTGACAAACTTGCACATGTACTCCATGAATTGAAAATAAAAATCAAAATATGTTTAAAGGAATGGGGCATTTTATTTCCACCCTACAAGCATATCTGTCTACAATACAATATTTGATTTCAGTGACAGAATGAAAGAGAAAAAAAAGAAAGAGAGAGAGAGAAGGAAGGAAGGAAGGAAGGAAGGAAGGAAGGAAGGAAGGAAGGAA